>NW_008665121.1:0-6846 GCF_000695815.1 Acanthisitta chloris | reverse complement strand
TGGCTCAAGCCTTGTGCAACCTGCTCTGGTGGGAGGTGTCCCTGCCCAGGGCAGGGGTTGGGGCTAGATGAGCTCTAAGCTCCATTCCAGCCCCTAAAATCCTGTGAATATTGGGTGTGCTGCTTTTCCCTAAGGTTTTGTCTAATTCATTGCTCAGGGTTTGGACAGGTGAACTCCAGGGAAGGTTTAAGGCATTTCCATCCTATCTGCCTGCTCAGCTTTTGCTAGGTGAACGTGAGCAGAACTTCAGTGTCCTGAGCAGCTCTTTTAACAGAGCTCAGGGTTGTGCTCCATGTTTTGCCAACAAGCTTTGTTGGTAGGTTTGAACCCTCCTGGGGGATCTCTGGAGAGTCCCACGGAGTCACCAGCTAGGTCTGTCCCTGGCGGAGCCGTGACCAGGTGTCACCTGCCTGTGACCTCCTTAGGACCCATAAGCCTGTTGCATGCAGACTGTGACTGTTCCCTCTGCTGCCCTGAATGTCCTCTGGGAAGCACCAGCACAATCCAGGCACAGACCCAGCCTCGTGCCCTGCCTCCCAGCCGTGCTGGTGGCACCCTGGCACTGCTGGCCAAAGCCACTGCCACCCTCAGCTTCAGTCCTGTCCATCGCTGCCCACACGGTGTCCCGCCCCATGCAGGTGGTGACCTCCCTCTCTGCTCAGCTGCTTCCTGCTTGGCATTCCATGTCCCCAGGCTGACGTTCCTGTGCCACCTCCCTGGTTGCACTGGTGTCAGCAGCTCCCCAGAGCCTCCCCAAGGGCTTTGCTGTGTCCCTGTCACACCTGGGAGAGATTTATCACCAAACCGTGTGAGATTTGCCCTTTTCTTGTGTTTTTTTGTGTCCTCCTCAGTTCATTTCAGAGCCCACAGCAGAGGTTTGGGTTTCAGGAGGTAACTCATGCCAGGCTGGTGTGTGGAGGAGAGTGTGTGGGCAGCACACACAGGCAGCTTAAAAATATTATTCTTGAGAGCAATATATGGTAAAAGTTCTTATTTTTGTCATAACTATTTCCTTGCAAAATGAACTAGATACTAATATATTTGATTTTTCTCCAGTAAAGTGTGAGGATTTCTGCCTCGGCCTCCAAGTAGAGACTTTCATGGGCAGTTTTGAAAAGAAGGAAGGTTTTGCCCCTGTTTGTATTAGGTATATTTGTAGCCCACAGTGCTCAGAGCTGTGTCTGTGTTTTTGGGGTTCTCAACCAGGCCCAGTGAGCCCTGCCAGGAACTGCTGAGCTCTGTCTCCTGTGCAGGAGCCTGGAAGCAGCAGGTTTAGTGAGAGCATCACCTCAGGAGGCCCCAGGAGCTGCCCCTGCCCAGGCTCCCAGCAGTGCTCCCAGGAGTCCATCTAGGGAGGGATGGAGTGACAGGGACATTCCCTCTCTTTGGCTGTGGGTGTAGGACAGGGGTGACATATCAGGTGTGTGACCCCCCAGGGGATCATCAAGGCAGTAGTCTGAGCACTGATCACTACCACTGTCTATGTGTTCACTTTTTCTCCTTTTCCTTTTATTTTTCACACATCTTCTGAGCCATTTCTAATCCACAAGGGCTGTTTGGCACTGTGAGCTGCAGGGACAGTCACTTGCCCAGGAAGATCCATGCTTGTACAGCCATCTGGGTGACCTGACGTTTTTATTTACCTTGTTTTTGATGAAGAAATAAGCTCTTATTGTTGATAACTCTGTGCAGTGTATCAGGGAGATCAGAAGAGTCTCAGATCCAGCACAAAAGCTGATGCTGCATCTGCCTGAGCCACTGCAAAGTGTTCCCTGTCTTCTTTGCATTCAAAGCTCAGTGGCAGAGCACAGCCCTCACACTCAGCACTCCTGAGCTCCACAAACTCCTCAGTAACAGCTCCATGCCTAAATTTACACATAAAAACCGAACCACACGTGGGGAAGTTTGGAGTTCTGCGTTTGAGCTTCTCTGGTGCCTCAGACGCTGCAGCTGTAAGAGCTCTGAACAGGCTGAGATAGATCCCAGTGATGTAAATGCTTCCTTAAATCCCTGCCAGTGCTAATCTCTTTGGAATAAAGACTACAGAGAGCCCTGAGTCATCCAGGAGCTTCTGTTGAGAAGGAGAAAATAGACTGATGGTGTCAGAGGGGAAGGAGGAGCAGGCAGGGCCAGGCAGAGATCTACAGAGAGGCAGAACAGTCTCCTTAGGAAGCAAAACTGGAGCTTTGGTAGATAACATCGTGTCAGAGCAGCCTATAAACAGCATTATTTCCCAGCAAGAGGTGCCAACTGTAGCTGTAAAACCAGAGCAGCAAATCCAGCCTCATTCCCACTGGGACACAGGGATTGCTGCCCCACTCGGGGGACTCTGGCCCGGGACAGTCAGCTGGCTCAGGGGGTGGCACTGAGGAGGTGTTGGCATTCAGAGGAGCTGTTCCTCCCGGCCTGGCTCTGCCCCTGGGCTGCTCAGGGATCTGTGTGGAGCCTCAGAGCTGTCAGTGTCCTCGTCTCGGTGTGGGGTGACCCCAGGATGTGCTGCTCTGGAGCAAACCACAGAGCCTCTTTGTCTTTGCAGTTATGAATGACATCATCTCCACCATGTTCAATAAGAAGTTCATGGAGGAGCTGTTCAAGCCCCAGGAGCTCTACTCCAAGAAGGCTCTGAGGACCGTGTACGACCGCCTGGCTCACGCCTCCATCATGAGGCTCAACCAGGCCAGCATGGACAAGGTGACACCACCCTCCTGCCCAGCCTGACTGCTGCTCTGCCCTCCTGCCCTCCACAAGCTCCTGTTGTGATAATTACCCTGTGGCTTCACTCTTGGGAAGCATTTTGGACCAGCCATTTCCATTGGTAACTGGTTCTTGGCCAAGGAAGCATTGGGGTATCAACTGCTCCAGAACTATTTCTGCTTTAATGGCTGGTTGATGTCAAGAGGTTCACTAAGCATCCTGGGAGGTTATCAGATCTTTTTATATACACCCCTCTGTGGGTGTGTGTGGATATCTGTGTCTGTACTGACACTCACTGTGTCTTGCAGCTGTTGGAATTATAGCCTGGATTTATAGCCTGGAATTACAGATAAGGTTCCCCTGAGCCTCCTTTTCTCCAGGCTGAGTCCCTCCAGCTCCCTCAGCCACTCTGTCTCATAGGACTGACTCTCCAGCCCCTTCCCCAGCTCCATTCCCTTAACTGGACAGGCTCCAGCCCCTCTGTCTTGAGGTGCGAGGCCAGAACTGGACACAGGGCTGGAGGTGTGACCTCCCCTGTGCACAGGACATTGGCAGTGGAGCCCAGCAGCGCTGGCAGGTCTTATTTTGCTAGGAAACAAAGGTTCAGTGGCTCCCTGTGCCACAGGCAGGTGCTGACCTGAGTGTGGTTCCCTCTGCCCATCCCCACGAGGTCACCTGAGCTGTGTCGCGCTCGGGGTGACGGGACCAACACTCGTGTTCCCTTGCAGCTCTATGACCTGATGACCATGGCCTTCAAGTACCAAGTGCTGCTGTGCCCTCGGCCCAGGGACATCCTGCTGGTCACGTTCAACCACCTGGATGCCATCAAGGATTTCATCCACGACTCCCCAGGCATTCTGAACCAGGTGGACGAGACCTTCCGGCAGCTGATCGAGGTGAGACCCCTCAGAGACGAGGGGATACCCTGTGGCTTGATTTTTGTGGGGTCTCACCTGTTCCAGGCTAACCCTAGAGACTAAACACTACCTGGAAATGTCTGTGGGTCAGGTGGTGTTTCATACTGGCCCAGTTTAAATCACTATATTGCTTACTCAGCCTGATTTAAGTGTCCACTGACTCAACAGAATTGAAATCTGACTCTTGGTCATGGATCAGAACTGCTGATAGTGACCAGCAGCCCCTTAGAGCAACTCTGCTTCCCCTGCAAGTGCATCAGAACATACTGGATAGCAAGACATTCTGATGGACTTGTTTCCCCCTTCCCTGGGTGGGACATGGGACAGCTGCAAAGCCTCACATGGTGGTTTTCCTTTTCCAGACATACAACCCTCTCTCTGATGGTGAATTCCAGCTCATCAGGCAAACTCTCCTCATTTTCTTTCAAGACATGCACATAAGGGTAAGGACCCAACACAACCAGGCAGAGGGAACGGCCGGGAGTTTGGGGCTGGAATACAAATGTGTCTACCAATTTAGAACTGTCTGATCTCCCTGCCTGGCATGTTTTTGCAGGTTTCCATCTTTCTGAAGGACAAGGTGCAGAACTCCAATGGTCGCTTCGTGCTGCCCATCTCGGGGCCTGTGCCCTGGGGCACAGAGGTGCCAGGGCTCATCAGGTGAGTCTGAGCTGCTCAGGGAGGAAGAGTCAGTCCCAGAGGTCCCAGGGATCCACCTCCCACTGCCATTCCCATGGCATGGATAGCTGGAGCTCCAGTAAATCCCATTTATAGGGCAGGATCTGGACTAAGGCACCCAGCAGTTAACTGCTGAGCTGCTGCTGGAATTCTCTGCCCCATTAAATTATCTCTCATTTATCCTATAAAAGAGGCATTTAGCAGCACAGGGAATAGTGTTTATTCCCCTGTGCAGGGAGCAGAGAAGTAGGTACTGGCAATCAGTAATACACCCAGTAAAGGTTTCAATAATGCTTTGGTTTTGAGGATGTTCAATCGCAAAGGAGTGGAGGTGAAAAGGACTGAGTTCATCACTGCTGGGAATTACATCACTCCACAGAGGGAAGGATCTTTTGAGCTTTATGGAGACAGAGTCCTCAAACTTGGAACAAATATGTAAGTAATTTTTGTCCCATGTGGAAACCTGAAGCAGATGGTGGTGGTTATGGAGGGTTCAGAAGCAGATCATCAGTCTGGGCTGGTTTTGCTGCTTTGGCTGTTACCAGTTTGACTTTGTGACTGTCCTGCACCAGGACACAAGTGGATTGTGTGTGCAAAGAGCTGTGGGAAAGGACAGCACTGATTTATGTCTACAGAAGAGCTGAGTGAGGAGTGTTCTCATCCGGTGCTGCATTTTGTGTGGGAAATGATTTAATTTAACCACACTCAAGCAATATCCTCTCTATTCCCCATGTTTGTCTCTCTGTGCTTTTCCCATTCCCTCACACCCCTCAGTGCCTCAGTACCCACCAAACTGAGCTGTGCCCTCTCACTGCAGCTGCTCAGTCCTCAGAAACATATCCCGTGCTGCTCCCTCTGGCTCCTGCACCTCATCCCAGTAACAGGTTGCTCCCCGTGGTGTGTTCTCCCCCAGGTACAGTGTGAGTCGGCCAGTGGAGACACACATGTCGGGATCATCCAAAAACTTGGCATCCAGTGCGAAGGTCAGTGCTGTCCATGTCCTGCCTCTGGTTAAACTGGGCAACCTCTTAGCCTCCAGGTGTGGGATAACCCCAGGGAAGCTCTTCTGTTGTTCTCAGAGCCTCATCCATCCTCCCTGGTCCTTTTTGAGCCAGGGAAGGGCACATTTCCCAAAGGATTCTCAACCTTATGCAATAGTGAACTTGCTCCTGATTTCCATCTCATCAGAGAACAAAGCTGAACTTAAAGATGTCTCAGCTGTTCAGTCTAGCTGGAAAATTATCTTGCCCTGGGCCTATAACAAATGCAAGCAACCATTTCCAGTATAGATCACTGGGTCTGTCCCAGAACACACAGATGTATTTCTGTCCCTCTGAAGGACATTTCTGGACTATCAGGAAACACCAAAGCCCTTGCAGCCTCCTCTCCCTGCTGACCTGCCCAAGGGACCTGTTGCTCTTTCCTGCAGGAGAACATCGTCCCCAACCCTCTTGCCAAAGAAGAGCTGAACTTCCTGGCCAGGCTGCTGGGGGGGTTGGAGGTGCAGAAACCTGGAGGCAGCGAGACAGGATTTCGGCTCAATTTGTTCATGACTGACGAGGAGGAAGAGTATGGTGGAGTCCTTGGTGTGGTGGTTGGGGTGCTGTGGGCAGCCCTGGGCGCTGGAGATGGACCTCAGCAGCTCTAGGGACACACCAGCAGGTTCACACTTGGTTAATCTGCTCCAGATGTGTCCTGTGGTGCCATTGCAGGGATCTGTGCTTGGTGTTCTAACCTGGTTTTAATCTCAACTAGAGACACTCCTGCTCTTATACACTTAACAGAAAAACATAGGGCAGGGAGAAGCCTCCAAACTGGGGTCAATTCATTAATTTGCCAAGCAGGATTGGGGTCATTGTCCAAATTCATGGAATCCCAGAATGGCTTGGGTGGGAAGGGACGTTAAGGACTCTTGAGTTCCACCCTTGGCATGGGCAGGGACACCTCCCACTAGCCCAGGTTGCCAACCTGGCCCTGGGGACATCCTCTGAGCATCCTTCATGCCTACAGGAGCCTCATGAAATCTGATTCTTATCTTCTCGTATGTCTTAATGAGATTAATCACTGTTATGTCTCTCACCCAGACATGCTGCACAGACCAGACCAGAGGAGTTGTCCTACAAGGTGATCAACATCGAAGCCACGCAGGTACGTGGGTGCTGCCCTCTCCCCTCTCACCACTGCCTTGCCAAGGACCACGGTCCACCCACAGCAGTGACTAAAAACACATTTTCCCCATTTCCCTGAAGCTTGGAAGTAAGGAATGGCAAATTTTCTGCCAGGCCTGTGCACTGGAACACTCAAATCCTGACAAGTATCAGAGCAAGTTTTGAGCTGTGTTGGATGGGAAAGGGCTCACGGTTAGGGTGAACAGTGGGCAGGGGGCACGTCCCAGTGCATCCCAATCCATCTCAATCCATCCCAGTTCAGCCCAGTCCGTCCCAATCCATCTTAGTGCATCCCAGTCCATCCCAGTTCGGCCCAGTCCATCCCAGTTCAGCGCAGTCCGGCCCATTCCCGGCCGCGGGGCTGAGCCGTGCCGTCCCGTCCCGCAGGA
>NW_008665120.1:0-1585 GCF_000695815.1 Acanthisitta chloris | reverse complement strand
TTCTCTCTGTTGAATTTAGCAGTTGCAAATGTAGGCTACAAGTCCCCACACAAACTTCTGAACATTTCCTTCCTCTGATCATGAGACTAACTTTAGTAATGCTTAAGCAGTTAATTACAAAGAACTTGACTAGCAAAATACATACATAATTGAAGCATCCATTTAAAAATCTTGACTAGCACAAAATATTGTTGATTTATTGCTACTTATTCTTTCAGTTTGTACTAATTCCTATTCTGTGCTTGGAAACATTTCTCAAACTCATTTATTTGTAAAGATCTAACATAAGAACTTTCTAAGTCTCTCTCTATAATGAACACATGGATTTTCATCGTGATAAAGTGATGTGTTTTGTGATGTGTAGTATTTCAAATTTATTTTCCCCTGGCATATAATGCATTTCTCATTGTCTGTTGGTTTTTTAACCTCCAAGACTCTGCACTAACTTTATCTAGAAGGTTCTTACGCACAACTTAATTTATGTTGCTTTGGAACAGGAGTGCTTTGAGCTAAAAATCAGTCTTGAGGCCATTTCCAAAAGGCAAGTACTACCTAATAGGATGGCAATGTTAAATATAGAGATTTCTCTTCTCTATGACCTCAGAACACTAACATATTTTCATATGGACAAATAAATAACTTTCAGTTGGTAATGATTTTCTGCCATTAGTGACCTGGACTGAGTCTGAACTTGTGACCTATATGTGTACATTGGATTCTTAATCATAACTGTAAAGCCCCTCAGATCAAGTCTTTCTCCCTCTCATTTTGACATTTAAAGCCCCTCAGATCAAGTCTTTCTCCATCTCATTTTGACATTTTTTTTCCAAAGGGGAGTTTAGTCTGATATTTCACTTCCCTCTACTATGGTTAGAATTAAATAGACCTAAGTCACAGTCTCATATGAGATATAATTTTGAAATTATTTTTTAATATGCTGTCTGAGAATAGCCCACATCAGGTATCAAATAATAATAGAGGCTGTGACTGAGGATTGGGCTGAATAATACTGAGCACTTATGCAGCACTTTACATGTTCAAAGCACTGCATAAACGTTGTCTAAATAAAACAAATATGTCTCATTAAGGAATCTGTTCACGTGTATTCTGACGAGACAAACAAGCTTGAAAAAATGCATGACAAATTACTCAAATATTTCTTCTTTTGCAAAGGGAATTGGGCTTGAAATGTGGTTCATCTTTTCCCAATAGAATGTTTGTTTCTTTTTCATTAGTAGAGTGAATAGACATCATTTATGGTGTCTCTTCAGGGTGGGTGAATGTGTTTTGTAAAAAAACAACTTTGTATTTGATGGCGAATATTCTGCATGGCATTATTATTATGTGAATTAGCAAAGGAAACTTCAGCTTTAGCATTTAGAAGCATGTGGTAAAGAATTTTAATTTCCTTCTTTTAAAGGTTAAGTGTTCCTTCAAGCCTGCTTGTTACCATTCCCAAGCAGAATAAACAGAGACCTTCATCTAAGAATGCTACTATTTCATTCTATAAATAGTTTAATAGAAAATCTGTTACGTTCATGATCCTATCCCTAAATGAGCAGTCAAGAATTTATTTAAACTACTT
>NW_008665119.1:0-952 GCF_000695815.1 Acanthisitta chloris | reverse complement strand
TGAAGGGTCCCTTCTCATTCTCAGGATCCTTGATGGGGGGGATTGCCCATTCCCTCTTCTGCCTCCTGAGAGTGGCACGAGCCCTGGGGAGCTCCTGTGGGATGGGGGTGAGTGAGGGCACAGCTGGCCGGGGGGGGGCAGGGGACGAGGGTCACGGGGGGGCAGCATTACCTGGGGAGAGTGCCGGCTCCGTGCGGGAACCTGGACAGGGTCTGACTGGTTGGCAGCATCCCGGGGGAAACCAGCACCCTGGAGGGGTCTGGCGAGCGCCCTGCCCACTCCCGGCAGCATCCCGGGGCCCCCATCCTCCTGCACCCCGACATCAGACTCCTCGAGCTTGTATGGCCCCGCGCAGCCTCCGGAGCTCCCTGCGAGGATGAGCGTCAGGGAGGCTGGGGGAGACCTGTCCCCCAGAGCGCCTGGGCAGCAAGCAGCAGCTCCAGGACCTCACGAAGTCCCGAGCAGAGCAGGGCACACCGGGATGAGGGCAGGGGGCAGGACAGGGAACACCGGGAGCCGCACGGGAGCGCGGTGGAGGTTTCGGCTTTGTTTCACAGATGATGGGAAATTCCTGGACGGGCAGAGCCCTGTCCCACCCCCCTCCCAGTGTGTCACCCCCCTCGGGGCTCCCAACCCCCCCGTAGCCAGGACATTGAGTACAGCATCCCCCTCCCTCTCCTCCCACGCTGTATTCCCCGTGCTGGACATGGCCCAGGCGCCGTGCCCGAGATGGAGCCGCACGGTCGGTGCCAGAGTCATGTGCTGCCCACAGAAAGGGGTCGCAGTGGCACGGCCAGACCCCAGCCCCTGCCCACGGAGGGGCCTTCCAGCAGGAGCCCCACGGCTGGCCCAGAGGCCCTGGCATCAGCCACCACCAGCCCCGTGGGACCAGACAGGCACCGCGGAGCACAGCCAGCCCCGCGGCCAAGCCCCACAGCCCGGGGAGGGGGGC
>NW_008665118.1:0-1802 GCF_000695815.1 Acanthisitta chloris | reverse complement strand
CAACCTGTTGAGGTCTCTCTGAAAGGCAGCATAGTACTCTGAGCTATCAACCACTTCTCCCTCATACTCAGAATCGTACAGTTCTCCAGAATCATACTGGAGACAGTTCCAGCTCATCTGGTTTGAGAGTGAAGAAGGGTGCAAGTGCAATACCTCTGTGCACAGAGCCTTGTTCACCTCCAAACAGCCTTTTCCCACAAGGGAACAGTAATCAAGCACTGATCATTAAAAGTTTGCTGGCCATGATGAGGGAGCCACACTGCCATCCTTGCCACAGTGCAAGTTGTCATGGCTTTGGCATCCAGCCATGCAATATGAACTAAGGGAGAGGTTCTTTTCTTCTTCTGGCTTTTAGACATGACTATTTGAGATACTCTACTTGAGACTTTACCACATGGGCAACAAAGGTATAAAGACTAAGCCCCTTCACTCAGGACTGCTCCACTGTCAAAATAAATTGGTTTTTTAGCCTTTAGATTGCATTATAGTATCTTTCTCTTGTCTCTGTTGCACATGGTTGCATACACCCATACACACACACACCACAGTTCCTGATACATGTGAGTTTAAAAGGGACTCCCTGCAAAGGGTTTCAACATATTTCTCTGTTAAGGATGAGGGGATACAGGAGGGAAATTGTCATCTGTGCTGACTATCCCCACATGGGACCAAATATGCCCTTTGTATCCCAACATGTCTTAATGAGCTATAGTTTCAATGGGCAGAATTATACACCTACTTACACACACCAGCTGGAATGAAGACCAAGGAAAAATCTATTTCTTGTCCAGTGTGGGTGATAATTAATTCTAGGCTTAGTCCAAATAGCAAATTATTACTTTGGAATTTATTGTTAGTATCATGGAACAAGACAGAAGCATGGGAAATTTAGGTCAGATTTAAATAATTAACCTTTACTGCATCTCCCTTGACAAATATGCCAATGCATTTGCTAATCCATGTTAATGGCAAAATTATTCTAGCCCTGTCAGGGAGTTGGTGAGAGCCATGAGGTCACCCCTGAGCCTCTTCTCAGGACTAAACAAACCTAATTCCCTCAGCTGTTCAAATACAGGTATAAGATCAGAAATATATTACTTCAAACCCGTTTTAAAAGTGAAAAGTTACAAAACCCAGCAAATCAACACATACCTAATCCAAAAGAAGAAAGTTGTATGAAAAAGTATCATGGTCAAGTTTTTGGGGAGAAACCGCTGAGCAGAGCAGAAATGAAAATTAAAATTATTAATAAAATATCTCCACAATGTCCCCCTGAAACACTGAAAATATTTTCATCTAGGGACTGCTGATTTTTATAATTTCCAGTTCATAAATATTGAGAAGATCATGCACAACCCTATTTTATGCCTTGCGGAAACTTTGGCAACTCCGAGTTCCATATCTGATTTTGTGATTAAAATAAACAGTCAGAATTGATTACTGAGTTTTCACTTCAGAGTTGTTACTTTCAGGAAATATTAAATTCTTATGTCCTCATTAAATTAGTTTTGCTAGTACTATAATTTATGTTCTGAAGCACAGTGAGGTTATTAAGGAACTGAGGGCATAACTATACAAGATTCTCCTGTCTCCGCTGGGTCCCTGAGAGGGCTGCATCTGTAAAAGCATTTTCATCCCCAAAAAGCAACATTCAGAAAGCTAAAACAGCTTTTCCTTACTGTTATCTCTAGTGGCAAATACAGGATACAACTTTTCTTCTACTGCAGCCAAGTAGCAAAAGAGCCTTTGACTCAAAAGGACATTAGGAGAAAGTAGATAATAGAATCATAGAATCATCAAGG
>NW_008665117.1:0-2859 GCF_000695815.1 Acanthisitta chloris | reverse complement strand
TGGAAATCAAAGACAACCATCACTTTCAGCAGCAAGTTTGAAATGCGCGTCCCGTCTCTCCATCGCGGCAACTTTCAGCAGCAAGTTTGAAATGTGTATATCTGACTAGAATAGATATATAGTATTGTGCACATTTTTTAAATAACAAAAAATTTATAATATGGACACAGCACATTTCAATGCTAAATAACCCATAGTATAGTGGGTTAATCCACAGTCATCAAATTTTTAAAGCTGTGCATTTAGGCAAATAAGGTATGGCATCGTATGAACGTGGGGTTACAAATTCCCTGGGCTACAGAAGAGTTCTAGGAATATATTTGAGTTTAAAAGGCAAAGAAAATGTGAAGACAAAGGAGGTTTTTATTAATCATTAAGAAAGGAGGCCCCTGACAGCTGATCTTAATGCAATGGGAAAGGTTAAGTGATTAAAAATTCTGCTGGAAATCTCATCAAACCTTCTGGTAGCAAGCTAGTAAAGTTAACTGTGTGGTACCAACTACTACAGCAATCCTTTAGGACCTATCAAGAGTAACAAAGACTTTTTTAATGCTTTATTTGTAACAGTTCATTGCCCCTGAGGCCGCATCAGCTTTTCCCAGCATCAATGACACAGATGAGATTGTTAGTTCTAGGCCTTCTGCCTAGAGCAGACAAGGGTTGCAGAGTTCACTATACCAATATAACATATACACCTCATCAGCACAGATCAGGTGAGCTGACTGTATGCTATCCTACTCTTTTACTAGCTCCCTTTTTTATCACAAGCAAATAGGAGATGGGAGTAAAGAAGAAAAAAAAGAAAGACTAAAACAAAGCCAAAAACAAGCCACTACTAAAGGCAGACATTTTAAATATCTATATATCTATCCATTATATCTTGTTAGCACAGAGTAAAATATTTGTTCTTGTAGTACAAAAAAAAAGAAAGACTAAAACAAAGCCAAAAACAAGCCACTACTAAAGGCAGACATTTTAAATATCTATATATCTAACTAAAGGCAGACATTTTAAATATCTATGAAAATCTCCATTATATCTTGTTAGCACAGAGTAAAATATTTGTTTTTATAGTAGAATATCATGTTTTGAATGGTTCTGCAATTTGCTCTGTGGCCCTTGCAATAATAAGCAAATGAAAAAAAACATTGTCCATGTATTTGTTGTTCCTTGGAAAACTGAGTGAAAAACTGAAGTCATACCTTCCCCAACTAAAACAAAAAAAGCCAAGGAGTGCAAATATAACCTCATTAAATACGACAGCAAATCAAGTGGTATACAAGGCTATTAAACAAACTAGATTGATCCATAATAATAAGGAACATATTTCACATCTGTTGAACAGTTCAGAGCTTTTAACAAGTAATAGGCACACTACGCTGTAAAATAGTCGCTATTCTCCATCAGTATATCATTGTCAATGGCTGTGCTGTCTCAAAAGAAGCACTTATCCCATACACTTTATTGCTTGATAGCTTGCTGATTGCTTTTACAAAGCAATAAATTGATGGCCTGATTCAGCAGTGACATTAGGTTATGTTCATTTTCTGTGACTGATGCTTTGAATTAGAACTCTTACATTCTGTTCTGTTTGGAAATATGAAATTCCAAACAGGCAAACCTGATGTCACAAACAAAATGGCATAACGGATGTCAGATGAATGAGATTTATACATTTAAATATCTAACTAGCTTTCCTCTCTATTAAAGTTTTCATAATTTATTGTTGAAGGGACTGTCTTTCACTTAAAACAAGCAGTCAAATATGCAGAGAGCAAAAAATTAAAAGTCAGTAGAATTTCCACACTATAAATTGCTGTAGTAATAGAAATGCATGTAAAAGTGGACAACAAGAGCACATCAATTATTTACCTTTCAATTAAATATATTTCATTATTTATATATTTTCCTGAAAGTTTTAAGGCAAAAAAAAAGAATTTCATTATTTCTCACTGGCTAAAAAATTCATCCATCAACTATAGCAGCCTTTTTTATTATAAATCATTTTGAAATGATATCTAAAGTAGTAAAGCAACATAAAAAATATAATAGAAGGAAAGGTGACCACTAACTGCTTTTCACTATATCTTCATGATAAGCAAATTAAATAAAAAGCAGTTTGTTAAACTGATTTTAAATATGGGAATAAAATTCCCCAAGAAGCTAAGAATTCAAGTTCCGCTGTCCTATTTCACTTTTTATGCTCTCTCTTGCCCCCTAGAGCTTGTCAGCTTGAAAAAACCCAACAACCCAACCCCCCAAAAAACCAAAAAATTAAAGCCAAGCAAAGTAAAAGCCCCCAAAAGCAACAACCCGCCCAAAATACAAACCATCACAGCTGTTGGGAAGCAATTCTCCCGCCTAGATGCTAAATTTCAGAAAAAACACTGCCATGTGGGAAGCAATTCTAGAATAAGTGCATTTTACAAATGCATCTGCCTACTCACTGTGATATATGCAGCTCCTTCACACCATGCATAAAATGCACTCCTGACTGCAATGCAGCCCAACAGTTGAAAGACAAGAAAGATGAAATTTCTGCTTGGTCAAATCTTAAATTTTTATGTGTGCATTAAGTCTGTTGGATAAATATATATACATAAATTAACAACTAGAGTCTTCTTTGAATATAACTATGGCTTAAGAAAGGTCCTTAACACCTCAGATTTCACATCTGTAAACTGAAGATATTATTTATCAACATTCTTGCTGAAGTTGTGCACATTAATTTCCCTTCTTTTATACTGCTCTTTTAAATTATACAGACAACATTTATGTGATAAATATTTATAGCAAAAGGCAAAGCTTGATGGTCATCTGGCCATAGACTGTTCGATCTGCTGGAAAGCAGGAGGGCTC
>NW_008665116.1:0-9494 GCF_000695815.1 Acanthisitta chloris | reverse complement strand
GGTGTGTGCCCGCCGTGCCCCGCCGGGAGCCGTGCGGGACGGGAGCGCGGCGAGTTGGTGCCCGGGAGCGGTGCGGGCTGGAGGGGGAACAGAGCCGGGAGCTGAGCCCACTGGCTTCGCACCTCCTGCTTTGCCCCGGTTCGGCCGTGATTTAACCACTCTGCCTGTTCGTTCCTTGCGTGAGAACACAGCTTTAATTCTTTTTTGGAATGTCCACTAGAAATACTTTCTGTGTAAAGGGAGTTTCCTCTAGATCTGTATTCCTTAATCATGCCCGTTTCAGAAGCTTGCAGTACTAGTTATTTAAATGCAAGGGGGTTTTTTGCATTCTTTGTTGTAGATCCATGGAATGGGCTTGCTCTCTAGCTTAATTATGTATTTTTCTTGCTTTTCCAAACTTTTTACTGCTGTGGGTTTTGTAAAGCATGTTCTTACCCGTGTTTAGTAAGGGCACCCCTTACCTGTTTACAGCTTTGAGATGATCTCTTATTTGTGTATACATTAGTGAGTTTACCACTGTTCAAGATGGCATCAGTAAATTGCATAACTATCCCCTTCCAAAGTGTATTCAGACTTCATTAATGGAGGAGAATACAGGTCTCCTGTCAAGTAATTTCTGTGCAGGCTTTCATGCATTTGGAGTTTAATCAAATCAAGCCCTTTCCCTTTTTAAATCTCTGCTATTGTATTGCAAGTTGTGTCTCCTACTGAAGAAAAAGGCTAGAACTTATTGCTGGGGAGCTTTGAGGTCTTTCATGTTGGAAGAAGTCCAGTAATGCAGTCCTTGCTGACTCCAGTTTACCTGTTCACCTCTGCATGACAGAACTTTTTTCATCTTACTAGCTTTACCTATTGAATATGCCTAACCATCTTTTAAATGCATTTTAGCAGCTGAATGAAACTGATCCATGTGTGAATGCAGTTATGACTCTGATACCCAATTAAAATAGCAGATTATTTTAAACCCTTTATCATTTGTTACATTGTTTGCCTTTCTGCTTTTAACTCCGGGCTTTGTGCCTCTCGTTCTCAGGGCTGCGGTTTCTGAGGCTGTGCAGCAGTCCGGGCAGGCTGCGGGGCAGCCACGGGGTTTGCAGTCGGTGTCACCGTCTGGTGGCCGTGGGGAGGCAGCACCATGAGCACCACTGCTCCGCTGAAGGTCGTCAGCAACCTCGCCAACACTGATGTCAACTATGTCATCAAAGAGCATTATAATTACACGGGAAAGCTAAATGAGAATGTGGACAGTGGAATAAAAGTGTCGTCGGTGGTTTTTATCATCATTTGCTGCTTTATAATCTTAGAGAACATTTTTGTCTTGCTTACCATCTGGAAAACCAAGAAGTTTCACAGACCCATGTACTATTTCATTGGGAACTTGGCTCTTTCAGACTTGCTGGCTGGTGTGGCTTATACTGCCAACCTCCTGCTATCTGGGCACAAAACCTATAGCCTCACCCCCTCCCAGTGGTTTGTGAGAGAAGGCAGCATGTTTGTTGCCTTGTCAGCATCCGTGTTCAGCTTGTTGGCCATTGCCATCGAGCGATATATCACCATGTTGAAGATGAAGCTCCACATTTTTTTTTCGCTCCTTCCGGCTGATCAGTGCCTGCTGGGTCATCTCCGTGATCCTTGGGGGACTCCCGATCATGGGCTGGAACTGCATCAGCCTCTTGTCCAACTGCTCCACCGTGCTGCCTCTCTACCACAAGCACTATATTCTCTTTTGCACAACCGTTTTCACTGGCCTTTTGCTATCTATTGTTGTCCTCTACTGCAGGATCTACTCCATGGTGAGGACTAGGAGCCGCAGGCTGACATTTCGGAAAAACATTACCAAAGCTACAAGGAGCTCAGAAAAGTCACTGGCCTTGCTCAAGACAGTGATCATAGTCCTGAGTGCCTTCATTGCCTGCTGGGCTCCCCTGTTCATCCTGCTTTTACTGGATGTGGGGTGTAAAGTGAAGTCCTGTCCAATCCTCTATAAAGCAGAGTACTTCTTAGTACTGGCCGTGCTCAACTCAGCCACGAACCCTATCATCTACACCTTGACAAACAAAGAGATGCGGAGGGCTTTCATCAAGATCTTGTGCTGCTGCAAATGTCCCCCAGCAGATTCTGGGACCAAATTCAAGAGGCCAATCATTGGGGGGATGGAGTTCAGCCGGAGTAAGTCTGACAACTCCTCACACCCACAGAAGGAGGACGGTGACCATCCTGAAACCATCATGTCTTCGGGCAATGTTACCTCATCTTCTTAGGAGTAACCATGGGGGGTTATTTCAGCGCCTTCCTCGGAAACTGGGGAGCTTGGACACCTCCTGCTCATGGCAGCAGCGTCGGGCTGAGTGAGCGAGTAGCATTAGTTCTAATGAGGCAAACGGTGCACTTGCGAGGCTGGAGTTCAAGAAATGGGACAGACTGTTCTGGCTTGAAAATCTTTTTCCCTGGAGCATGTTTTGTCTTTGCACTGAGGCAGCTCAGGATTGTCAGGCGCATTCATATCCTGAAATCTCCTTAGTAACTCTGAAAGACTGATGCCTTGGTGAAATGATGCCTGGTGTGTGTGAGAGAAAGAGAGAGGGGGAGGAGGGAAAGGGAGAATGAATCCTTTTTTTTGTTTTTCTTCCATGTGAGAAGAATGTGAAGTTTTTTCTCCTTGCAGCAAACCACTGACACAAAGATCTTTCTGTACGGAATTTAGTGGTGGCTCTGGTGTTGTTGGTTAGAAGTATTTGTTTAGCACATAACAAGGAAAGAGATCACACAAATTCAACTTAGACCACATACAACCATAATTTGGCATCACTTTCCAGAGTTTTAGTTAATTCATAAGGTTTCGTTTGCAGAGTCCAAAGCTGTTGGGGTTTTATTTAGCAAGATCATAGCTGTGAATTTTTGCTGTCAGTCCGTGTTACATTTGAAGACCATGAGCTAGATTTTGCAGTTACTTTTACCTGTACAATTCCACTGGCTGCATCACATCTTATGGAGTAGCTCAGAGCAGCATTTGGCCCCATACATTGATTGCCTTTTTATTCTTTAGCATTAAATAAACTGCATTATCATGAACAATGCAAGGTAGAACTAAATGTCATTTCTCTTTAAGATGACTGTAAGTATAGATAATAGTATAAAATACTATTGACAACAGAGGGATTTTTGCCTAAGTAAGAAAAGTTAAAAACTGAAGGGGCATTGCAGTGTCAGGTTCACAGCCTTTCCAAAGGTAAAGATTGTGTGAAAAATCTGAAAAGAGTACCTGGAGTTTCAGAAAAGTAAAAGGAAAGTTGAAGTGAAATGACTATAGATAAATGCACTTCCATAACAAAATGCAATACATTTTGGCACATTTTATTAATGTTTATAATTTCAGCAAAGATGTCTGTATTTTATCAGTTCGTGGAAGAAGTACCTGTCATTAAATTGAATGTATTTGTTTTACAGCATCATTTTTACTCCTCTATTTTTCTAACCTGTGCTAATGGGGTTGAATGTGTACAATGTAAATAAGTTAGTAAGATGCAGGAGTCTTCATGCACCTAGAGTATTACTGTAACAAAAGTGATATATCTGGGATAGCTGAGAGCAATTGACTGATTTACAGTTACTGGCAATTCCTAGAAGTGGTATTTTGTACAGAAAATGTATTGCCTTTGTAGTAAAATTTCCAGTGCAATTAAAACTGTTGGGGGTTTTTTTCTGGTTTAAAAAATAGTATTTAAATGTTTCTGACTTTTATTGTTCAATTTGCACATAGCTTTATTGACTTCTAAACATTAATAAACTGATTTTTTTTTAAAGATTCTGTTACCAGATTACCTTCAGTTTTGTACCGTTGTGGGGGTTTCATGCCAGTTGTAGTTTCTTGTTGATGAAAGCCAGTGAAAGAATTCCTTGATTTCTGTTTGTGCTGGGATTACATCAATTCTGTGGTGACATAAGATGCAAAATGTCACTTACAGGATCACATAAAATACAAAATTAATGCCAAACTATAACTTTTTCTTCAGCACATGGTGTATTGCTGAAGTGCCATGAGAAGAATCTCTATAGCAGCAATCCTTGTCCGACAGCTAATGAAGTACAAACAGAAGAAAAACCAGATGCCTGCCAGTTTTACCATGACTGCCTAGAGTAGAATCGGTGAAATAATTCACTTGTATCACCAATATAATGAGTAAGATTAATTCTTAGCTTATTGCAAACATCAGGAAGTTCATGAAACACAGAATGGTGACCTCAGCTATGCAACTGCTGCAGCTCTGTTAGGTACAGCAGTGAAGACCATGGCAGCGTAGTTGATACTGTGTTACTTCTTCCAAAGACTTGACTTCCATTTCCTCTCTTGTGGCTGTTCCCTTTCCATATTACTTTTAAGTTCCATGGAGCTCATACAGGATGCAGTTGGAGTGTGAAGATAAACCTCACCTTCTCGTACTCTATGTCATCACAGTGCAAGGTTTACTGTGGGAAACTAGAGCCTACTCACTGAGGAAGGCTCTGGGTCATAACCTCACTTCCTGAAGGAAATTCCAAAAATGCCCTGAAGACAAAAGAGTGGAAACAGGCTGGGATTTCTCTCCATCTGTCTGCCTGTACGGAAGGAATGATTTCATGTGTGCTCACTTCCTAGGCTTTCAATTAGTGACCTGAGCAGGGCTGGAAAAAACGTCAAATCTGTATTTGCGCACAAGATAAAGTGTCTCTTGGCTCAGGACTTCATTTGGGCAGGGATGGTTTGCACTGGGTGCTGACAGTCATGAGAGAAAGCATTGCTTTGTCCCGGGGATAAAGTCACTTCTGTGCAGAACACCAAAAGTATATAAACCATGAAAGTCCAAGTTAAGCCCTCAGTGTGCTACCAGTGAGTAAATAAAGGCAGTGTAGGGGACTGAAGCAATGCACAGGGACATCTGAATTTGTACAAGTGTTTTTATTCAAAGCACTGGGCCCTTCTGCTCTTGAAGCCTTAGGGTCATTAAGGTTGTTTGTCCCACATGTGCCCAAGATCCTGTGACAAGGGATGAGCTGTATCATCAGAGCATGGCTGTGTCACTGGCCCCTGATGACTACCACTGGCCTTTCTGTATTCCTAGCTGATAGCCCACAGGTGAGTCACTTCCCTTCTCTTTGCCTTTGTTTCTGTATCCCTTGCTTATCTGGCTCATGTAATTGCACCCTGGGCCTTTGTGGAAAATGACTGTTTCCCCTATGGAGGTGACAGCGTGATGGGAGCCCAGTTTTGGTAGGGAACTCAAAGCCCTACGTAATTCACGCAATAAAAGTTACACACACACCAGAGTGGGGCACTGGGCCATGGTAAGCATTTCCTATATTCTTGACCATGATGACTGAAACCTGCTTCCTCTGTAGACAGACCACATATGCATGTAGACAAGATCCAGACAGGGAATAATACCTGTAATAATGGTCAGGGTTTCTGATATGAAAAATATAAGACAGGACATTTTGTACTGCTCCTCACTTCCTACAGGGGAACTCTGCAGCTCCTTGGCCATGGCCATGCATTACCAGAGGTATAGTGCCCAGTTTTGAAGTGTTTAAGGTAGCAAGCACCTGTCTGAGCCCCAGACTGTCTTCTGTGTGCCCTGAAAGGGTGTGCAGCTTTGGTCTCTTGTTGGCCATGTGACAAACAGGCAGAGAAAATGAACTGAGAACTGAAAAGGTGCATTATACCAAATGTCTACGTGAAATAGAATAGCCTGAATTACTCGGGAGTAACCTGCCCCTTTGATGTTTATTCTTTTTCCTAGCTGTTCCTCCAGTGTAAGGAATAGAATAGGGATAGAAAATTATCATAAAATCTGTCTGTTTCTTCCCTGCCAACTCCCTGACTAGGCATGGCTGTGTGAGAGCCATGTATAGCAGGGTGTACATTGGGCAACAGAGTGGCTGCAGCCAGAATATCCCACAGACTGCTCAGCATCCTTAGGCTTGCTGTACATCACAGGCAGCCAGGATTAAAACTAGGGAACATAAAGATGTAAAAATACTCTTATCCATCCTTGTCTTATTCTGTCAACTAAGAAATATAGGGATTGCCTAACTGTAACATTTCCTACTCCCTAATTTGGCCTGGAAGATCTCAATACTGATTGCATTTTCTATGGGCTGAGGCATTACCAGATGTTGTAAGAAGGGTCAAAGTGACAGAGCATCCAAAAATGTGGATACGCAAACCAGAGCTATGTAACCTGCTCAGCTCTGAAATGCTGGAAATTCCCCAAGGTTCTGAATTCTGCCAGGAAAACATCTATTGTATTTCAATGATTCCCCATACTGGTTTTCTTGGAAAAAGAAATTAATCCAATACAAGTGAACTGTCAAGATTTAAGAAACAAGCAAAGAAAATCCATCTAAATTGTTTCACAAACTTTTCTAATCCCATCTTTGTATTTACAGATGGAAAGATTTTGCTCATTAGCTGTCATCTAATTTATTCTGACAGAATTTTATTTCTTTTTACATAGTCTGCAAGAATTACATAGGGTCAAGAAATGTCCTTTCAATTATTGCTCTATGCAGAAGATTTTCTATGATAATTAACAGTAATCAAATCCACTCTGCACACATGAGCTAGATATAAGAGCATGTGGCACAGTAACTTGGACAAGTTTTCTGCTGAAACAAGAAGTGCCTAGAGAGATCTGAAACTCAAGCAGCAAATATAAATTAAGATATTAACAAAAACATTGTTTGAGTGTGTTTTGGAGGGTTCTGTTTGTTTGGTGGTTTGTTGGTTTGGTTTGGTTTTAGGGGTTTTTTTGGTTGTTTTTTGGTTTTTTTTTTTTTTTTTTGGTAAATTTGAAACATAATTTATGTAGAATTATGTGACCCACTGAAGAGAATTAGAATGTTAAGGACCCTCTCCCCTGCAGGAACAGGGTGACACATTCCTTGTGTCTCACACATTCTGAGAGACATTGTATCAAAGCAGCAGTATTGTATACTTGTATTGTATACAATACAGTGTTGTACCAAAACTCCCTGAGCAGTGCTCTGCACTGCCAGATCTCTTACTCTGACAAAAAGTCTTACACAGGATTGAAGCAGGAACCATTTCCTTGCACTTGGACCTTCCGTGCTACCTTCACAGGACAAAAAGGCAGGAAATCCCATCAGCCACACCCAGGAATGCTCCGGCATGGAAAAGTCCTAATAAAGCAGAGCTCACAAAGCTCCCTCAACCCTCTGTGAACCTTCCACCGAGCCTGGGTTGGTAGTCACATAATGGAAACCTGATACAAAGGCCAATATTTATTTTGAGCTTTTGTGAATGGTTGTTGGAGAAGATCCATCTTTAAGTGCACGGTACAATAGCTATACATAAAAACGGCTCATCGGAAACGTGTGTGACCGAAGCCACGTTAAACACTGAGATGTGTATGTAGCAATTACAGTGTTTATTTGGAAATCACTCTACTCAGCTAAAACCAGGCTCAAATACTGACTGCATAGCTTTGAAAACAAATGGACATGGAAAACACAAGCTAGAGGGAAATCACCGAATGAATACTGGGTTCAAATTATCTGCTGGGCTTCAGGAAATCATCAACGAAAGCTTTATTACAACCTGGGAAAAATCTGGAGTGAACCACAGCTGAAAGCTGACACTTACAGGTCCTGACCTGAGCTGTCTGCTAAAGGTAGTTTTGCTCTCTTAAACACTGATACACTTGGCATAAGCCAAGATTTCTTGACTTAGCAGGACACTGATATAAATTGCTGGAATACTGTCTCAGACAAATTCCTGCCCACACTGGGCACCTGCAGCTGTATAATGTGAGGGTGGGGGTGTGAATTGCTTTAAGCACTAGAATTAATATTTTTACAGGGACCATGCAATAACAATTTTCAGGATGTGAAAATTGAATTTGGCACAAGATTGTGATTGAGAGTGTATGGGAGAACAAGTTTCAGGGACAATTTGGGACCGCGGAGTGGCAGGATTACAGTCTGATACTTTCCACTTGAAATGAAGAAATCCTGAGCATTTTCACTTGTGAATTTTATCCTCAGGTCTGTAATTCTTTCCTGAGCAACTGTGTGCAAGGTCTCATGAATCCTTCCACAAAGAGATACATATACACAAGGATGTTTACAAGTGAATACTTTGAATTTTGTGGTACTATTCAAAGAGCTGGTGTCTGTGTCACTTTGAATATGGGGGAGAGTCTGCCAGACCAATTATTATCCAGCTATTTGCAGTATTTCCTTGTGCTTTGATGAGCAGGATGCTGCTCTATCAGTTACTCTTAGGTGGAAAAAAAAATCTAGCAACATGAACAACTCTGTTTTTCATGGTTGGAAGAAGGATCAAGGTGTTAGCTGGAAAACACACGCTGAAGGGTGCTGAAAAACAACTCACCACGGTCTGCACTGTTATCTTTCTTGCTTGAAGGGAAGACACAGCTATGGTCTAACGATTTCTTCTAATCTGGTGACCACTTCAATGCCTGTTGCAGAAGGAATATGTGTGAGCCATTTCCCAAATACCAGGCACTTCTAGGTGTTTTTATTTCCATCACAACTCCCACTTCTACTGCTGGTTTGGGCATGAGATAAGAAATTGCTTGCAGCTAGTATATGTTTTCTCTCTCTGATCAAGGTTATTTGATCCACACACCTTTTGAACAAATCCTGTGCCTTGGCCAGAGATGCTACTTCAAAGAAGCCTACAACTCTGTTCCAAGAAGTGTAAAAACTTTTTCCTTTATTACTGCTGGTCTCAGAAATTCAATATATTTTGCATTTTATCAGTTCTCTTACCATTTCTATACGTCACATTGCAAATATTGCTTGAGGAAGTCTTTCAGAGTAACTTTCATGTCAGAGACTTCATTTCACATGCAAAAATGTTCGTAGTTTATTTTTCTAATAAATAACAGGTGAGGGAGAGAAACTTCGTTTGCACAACTGATAGTGATAGTGAAGGAATGCTGAATCTTTTAACTTGAAATGGTTCATCAGTGAATGTGGCTCTGGTCAGGACTCTTTAATGGTACGGGGTGAAGTTTTGCTTTTCACTAAACTTGCTGAAAAATGCAGAGGCATTAAAGAGGGTTCAGAGGACAACAAAGCAAGGCGCTTAATAGGATGAACTAACATAAAAGGCTCAGTGAGCAAAGCCTTTTCCCACCACATCGGCGAGAATGGGGAAACACAATACTCAGCCCAGCAGCTAGCTATGGAAGTGTGCTGGGTGGTACAGAAAGAAAACTTTTTCAAGCTCCAGACAAAAAGCTGACTCTGCCTATAGAAACCAGAACCGGTTAAAACATGTAAAGTATTTCAGAGTATTTTCAAAGTATTCTGATGTTGGAAGGCTCAAAGTACCTTAGTATTTCAGGATATAATTAAGGGTGGTTGGGTTTTGTTATTATTTGATTTTTCTTAAGAAACACGACTGCAGCGCTGGAACACGGCTCCGAGCCGCACACCACCCACCCTTCCCCTCCGTGCCCTTCTCG
>NW_008665115.1:5805-14019 GCF_000695815.1 Acanthisitta chloris | reverse complement strand
GTGGCCCCGCAGCTGATCGTGAGGCCGCCCCAGCAGACCACCATCCAGCTGCCCCCCGGCTTCACCATCCCGCCCGGTAAGTGGAAGCGCCGCACTGCCGGACCCGCCGCTCTTACTAACGCTTTTCTCTTGGCCGAGGGATTTTCTTTGCCCCGGAGTTGTTACCTTCCCGCTGCTCGACGTGCTGGGGAGTAGAGAACGGGCAGCTTCTGACGAGCAGGCTGCGTTAATTAGGGTGTCAGCGGCGCGGCCGGTGCGGGGTAATTGCAGCTGTTCTTGAGTGAGTTGCAGGTTTTGTCTTGGGGGCAGAGCGGCAGTCACGGTAAGTTACACTGTGGTGATGGTGTAGTTGGGCACGAGATAACAAGCTGAGATGTCACCTCAGAGTAACTTTATATGTCTTTTGAGGGACTTAGTTTCTGCTCTACACTTGACAGTCTTGAAAAGTTTTCCTGCTTGGAAGAGTGTTCCGTGCTGTGAACCGAGTGGCAAGATACAGGCAAATTTGTGCAATGCGAAATGTTTAATGTCAGTGAGTGTGATGGTGTCACTCTCTGCTGTGTCAGGGCAGTCTTTACACCGCCAGTTTTGTTGCCAACTTTGAAGCAAGTGTTATGTCCTGTTTGTGCTCCTCTTAGTTTCTTAACTTTCTTTGCTAAAAATGTGAGTTCAGCAAGGCTGCTAACTAACCAAACCTTCAGCCTAGGGATTCCTGCTCTAACCGTATTGTTTCATCTGAAGGGTCCTGTGGTCCCTTGCTTTGATTTCTATGTTTTAAAAACTTGGGTGTCTTCATGTGATCTTGTTTAAAGAGTTGATTTAACATTTGAAGTACTTTTTTCCCTGTTAATAGCAGGATAAGATGTGGAGCTATTGATGTAGTCTGAAATAACTTACTTCTTCCACTTTGTTTCTTAAAATATTTAGTATTTATTAGCTAAGTAGAGCAATAACGTGGTGGTGTGGAAGTTTGCTTCTAAGTGGACTTTTAGCAGTTGTGTTTTTGACCTTAGTGTGTGACCGTCCTGCTCCAGATTCTGGTGCTCCACACTTGCTCAATGGGTTCATGAAGACCCAACTAACCTGAAACAGACAAGTTGTTATTTGGACTGTATTAGTGCCTTTGGCCTTTGATTCATCGTTAATCTGTTGAAAATTCCTATACTCGTATGATACTGTGTATCGTAACTTAGAGTTTCTGAAGTTCATTGTGTCAATACTTTGATCTGCTGTTTACTTTTAAACAGAAGAGGGAAACCGGAGCCCTTGGAAGCAGGATTGATCCAGGATTTGGGAAATGTTTTGGAAATAATACTCTGGAAAGTTATAATTGGAATCTGATTGTCTTACAGGATAGTTTGAAATCCATTACATTTGCATAGACATGAAGGTAATGTGTTCTAAAATGAAATTATTCAGGAAATGCAGTGCCAGTTCTGAGACCTCTGTAGAAGGCAGAAATTTAGAATCAGTTTTTGAGAACAGGTTATTTTAGCATATAATAGCCAAAAGTTGTGTATTTCATCTTCACATGGGTGACAGGAAAGAAAAAATGAGTGTCATAATTGAATGAGATTCTAACTTATACTTACTACTCAGTAAAAGGAATTTGTAGTCCTCCAAACTGATTTAAGACCTGATGTTAATGCAGGAATATTTATGCATCTATAGTAGTGATTACATCTGCAACTTGTATGGAAACTGTGGCACATGTTGCAACTGATTTGTCCTTTGCATTCAGTGTTTATTCAGAATGAGGCTTAGAAAATGGGCAGATGAATTAACAACACACCTGTGGACCTGTGTAATGCAAACAGCACATTTTTTGCTGTGTGGTAGGCATTACCCTGTGAGGGTTTGCAGCATAATCAGAGAAGTGATACCTGTTTGGGGACTTGGCACGTTTGGGTGTCCAGATGGGTTAGGAATGGCATATCCCAAACGCATCCCCTGCTTGCACAATTTTCTACAACCATAAACTGTGAAGTTTGCTGCTTAAGTGGCTGATGGACCTTAAAATTTACGGTTTGAAAGAGTTTTTAATGGGTTTCTTTCAACTTTTTTCGTAGTTACTCTGATCGTAACTCTCTGGGCGGAGAGTTACGATCTTGGCTTTTGGATGCGCTCCTTGCTGCAGCTCTGTGCGCCTGTTACCTTAAAACTTGATTTCCACACATCTTCAGTTTGTGGTGGCAGAAATTTGCCTTGTGTTTGTGTATTTAGCAGTGAAGGCTGTCTGGGAGCACCTAAGGCTGAGCGAGGAAGGGCTTTTATTGGTGCTGCAGCTCACACAGGTATTCATCCCACCACAGGAGTTTGTATTGCTCTGTCAGAGACTGAAAGACTGACTTTCTCGGTATAGAGCTCTGAGGACTCTTACAGTAGTGTTTGAATGTCCTTATCTCTCAGGATGTTGCATACATGTCCCTTTAGTGAGCTGTTGGGGTTTTCCCTGGGAAGTTAACAATTAGAAGTGGATGTGTGCTTTTACCTCCTTCATTTGCCTTTGAAAAGCTAAAAAAAATATAATATGAAGCAATTTGCACGTAGACATAAGTTGTAGAAACAATGTCTACTGTTTCTGTCATCAGCAGAATAAAAGTGACTTCCTAGATTCTTGTTTTTTGGTTCTGTAGCAGTTGCAGACGAGATGTTTTTCTGTTTATTTGACCCACTGTATCCTCTTTAGGTTAAATTATTAAAATGTATCCTGGAACTTACTTGGAAATTATTTTTAAACAATTTGGCTGGGCAACTGCCTCTTAATTCCGAGTGAACTGGAGGAAGAACTTTACATGCTTTGCAGTGATCGTGAGTGTGAAACTCCAGGTGATCCAGGGACCAACTTAGCCTCTGTCTCCCCTTTTCTGACCTGCCAGCTAGAAAACTTAGGACAAAACTTGCTGGCAGTGGCTGTGTTGTGTAGAAGGCCTCAATTTGCGAAGGGTTTTGCAAGAAAATAACCTGGAAAATTATCACTTACTTCCAGAAAGTGTGAGAAAACACGTGCCAAGCAGTCTAGTAATTTTAAAACAATTCCTGGTGTTTTTCTCCAAGAGCTGCCCTTGCATCCCTGTGTGCTGAGCAGTGGTGGTGTTGGTTCTCTGGGACTGAAGGACTGTTCTTGATGCCTAAACCACAGGTGGTGCCTCCCCAGTGATGGTGGTGGGTACCAAATACACTAATCTATTCATGCTCAGTGTTTAAGGAAATCTCACACACTGTATCCTCAGAAATGCATCTGGTCAATGTTTGCATGGACACATCTCCTAAAGCTGCTGTCTCAGTAAAGCTCTGGGGTCACTGTCCCTGCTACATGCATGCTGGATTCTGTTCCCAGCTGCTGAACTGTTGTTATAGTTTGCTTTTAATGAGTATTTCTTCCTGATTTTATTCTCCTGACCCTGACTAGGCTGCTGAAAGTTGCTGTACATTCAAGTGGCTATGTTTGTCATCGCTGTTACCCGTAAACTGCAGTTACTGGAATCCCAGACTGAACTGGGTGTGAGTTTTGCCTGCTGGCAGGGGCTCCTGTTCTGCTTTGGAATAAAATGTCATGGTACATGAGAACAAAAAAAGATACAGTCTAGATAAATTGTACAGAGCTGTACATTGATTTTATTCTGTAGTTAGGTAGTCCTTTATCTGTTGTTCTTCATACTGTTTGCTGTGCGGTTACTGTCCCTTTGCTCTCTCTAGGTATGGTCCTGGTGCGCACGGACGCTGGACAGCTCGTCATGGTGCCTCAGCAGGCTCTGGCCCAGGCTCAGATGCAGGCTCAGGTGCAAACCCAGGGGCAGGGTCCTGCCACCATGTCACCAAGGCTTTCTGTGCCCACAACTGGCCCTGTCTTTCGCCTCTCAACAGCTCAGGTGTGTCTGCATTGATTTCACTTGACTTCAGTGCATTATGTTTTGCTTTGTTGTACACATAATTAGTGCATAAGTTTTTGCAGCTGTGCTTTCCTCCCTTTTTGTTGTGAAAGCAGGAAATGCTTATTCAAATGTAGTTCATTTTCTGAGGCCTAGGATTTTATTTGTTTTTATTTCAGAAAAAAACTACTTTATAGAGTGTCCCAAGACCTTGTTCAGACTGTGAGATCATGGGGGCTAGCAAGGTCAGACTTAGCCAGACCTTACTTTGGCCTGTGTATCATTGGCTTAGTAAGTGCCCCTTGCTGCTCTGAATCAGAAGTGCTGTGATGTCCTGAATGGATGCCTAGGACAGCTAGATTTCAGTAGACATTAAAAAAGGAAAGCCCAAGCACATTCTCTACAAGGATTTGCACTAATTAGCCTTTGCAGTACTTGATGGCAGAAAAAAGGTTTGATTCCTTTGATTCGCCTCTAGGTGTGATCCATCTGCACTGAATGTTTTGTCTGTGTCATGAGTACATTGCCTTTTTCCTAGAGATTGACAGGACAGTGTGCTTTCCTAGCCCAAGCCTTTCAGTGGAGTGTTGGTTTCAACTCAGAACTGATTAATTTTCAAGGGTGAAGGTGTATTGTTTTTTAAATTACTTGGAAGGCTGCAGTGGTTTAAAAGTTTGTAGGGAAGCAGTTTAGCTTTGGGCCATTTGGGGCTAGAACTGAACTATGTTACTTAAATGTGGAGGCAAACATCTTTGGATGTTAGTACAGGGCAGCTGTGCTGTGGTAACAATAGGCAGAGTTTAAGGTAGTTTTGCCTGAGCTGTGTGTTTGCAGAAGTGATAAGTGATTCTGAGGGGAAAGGGGATGAAGAGTGTGCCTTTATAATTTTTTAGTCGTTGTATAGGTTGCCTGAAACAACTTTAACAGTATTTCCCAATGTTTAACATTTGATTGCTGTCCCATTATATGCTTTATGCATTGCACCATATTTATAGTCTGAAAGATTGTGAAGTATGATTCAAGGCCAAAAACAATTCTAAACTTTTCAGAGGAGAAGGTAGCCAGAATGAATTCAGAGAACTGAAAATAAGTTAATAACATTAGGCAATCTGAACCACAGAGTAGCCAACTGGAATGTAGGATTTAGACATGAGTGTCACTAGGAAGATTGTGTAGCTCAAGAGAATGTAGCTCAGGAAAGACATCAGTAAAAGCCTGGAAACACTTGGCTGAACTTTGTTCTCTGAGAAAAGAGGTAAGTGCAGTATTGGATGAAATCTGTAAAAGAACTCTTAGCAGAGAAGGCAGCCATGTAATGTTTAAAATTGTGATATCTGGAAAGATAAGAAAACTTGTAGAAGCCTTCAAAGAGAAATGTATTCCAGGAAAAATAAACACAGAAATGAGCCTATGTTCATTTAGAGATTTTTTTTTTTTTTTTTTTTTTTTGCTAGTTGGATGACAGCAAAATTACAGACAAGTCCTTTTGAGTTTGTGTGTCTGTCTGTGGCTGTTTGGGGCTTTGTGAGTAAGTACAATCACTTCTTCAGTTACTACAAGCACACATTCTAGCAGTGGATCCTGAGACAAGTGCATAGTGTAAGTGCCAAACAGAAGTTGTGGGTTGGGACTGTACTAAGAATGTGATCTCAGTCTGTTAAAAAGAGTTAGTTGTAGCTGTTTCTCTTCCATACCGTTAGTTTGCGTGTAACTTTAATTGCTGTGACCAGCATTCAGAGCCAAAACTCAGTGTGGAAGCATTCATAACAGATATTAACAGATTGATTGTCATTTGAGGACTTCTGAGGAATACACCTTCATTACATGTGGAGTCCACATGCAGAAATGTGGACTGACTGTGTGGCTCTGTGTTCAGTCTGGAGCTTGGATCCTCAAGTCATCCCGAAGGTGTGTGCGCAGTTGTCCTCAGGCAGCTGTTCTCTGGTATATGAAGCAGTGAAGGTTGCAGGAGGAGTTTAATCTGACTTGATGGATTTATATACAAGTAAAAGTGTGAGGATACTGTATGTTTGGGTGTGTGTAGAGACAGCTGAAATCTGGAGGAGTTCGGGTGTTAGGTACCCACCGCATTACAGATACTCCTTTCAACTACTGAGTGCTAGTAAGCTGGTTGAGAGCAGAGGAAACTAGCAAGGCCTTGTGAATGATAAATGTATTGCAGGGTGCAGAAGTTTGGTTATTTTAGCATAGTGGGATTAGAATCATGATACTGTAGCTTGTCAGACTTCATCTCCTTTGATCTTTTTGGTAGCTGCCCAAACTGTACTGCATCATTTCTTTACCTGCTGTAATTAACAGGGTTAAGAAATAGTTAGTATCATCCTTGGGAAATTTACATTGCACTCCCCTGACTCTGCATGTGATCTGGAGACTTCTTTCATTGTGACATATATGTTTCATATATGTTTGACCTCAGAGTGTCTTTCAAAACTGTGGTTGACAGCCTTTTAAAACCAGGTAGAGTAGGTTTAAATTCTGCAGGTTTATCTTATCAGAACTAGACAGGAGACATGTATTTGATTAGGTTTGTAACCAGGGACTGCTCATTGGTTTTCCAGAGGAAATGTCAAATGACAAATATTATGCAAAGGTTTTAGAAATGTCAGATATTTGTTTGAGTAGTCATTGTAGCTAATCGATAAAGGGATCAAGTTCTAAAATACAGGAAATTGTGTAGACTGTAAAATAATTTTTCAGGGAGTTTTTCTTTCAGAATCTATTTCTGATGTGTCAGAAGGCTAAATTCTGTAAACTGAAATTTTCAGCAGCAATTTAGAATTAATCAAAAATAAAGTCTTATGTTTTTGTGTCTATAAACTATAATGTTCAGGAGCCCTGGGGTCCACTGTGCCTGAAACACAGAAAGGTTCTGCTAAGTATTTTGTGAGGTGGGTGAACATGGCAGGTTATGCAGTTTTAGCTTCTCTCTCCAATATGTTAGTGGAATGGTTGTGTTTTTTTATTTTGCACAGCTCAGATTTATTCCTGTTTCTTTATTCAGTTATTTTAAGATAGCTTTATTTGGATTAAAATGCATGGAACTTAGTATTGTACTTCAGTCACTGAGTTTGTGTTTTATTCTACTTTTACCTATGGTAGGAAGGCTACATAGGTGGACATTTGCAGTCTGCCATAAGTGTTCTAGGAAATAATATCTTATTCTGGAGGAAATATCACCAAAAGACACAGCTTTCATGCTTCATGGATATTATGATTGCTTTTCTGCAGGTAGTCCTAGTTTTTAGCCAGTGTCAAGTGTCACAAGTTACTCAGATAAGTGATAGTTTTCAGTGTTATTTTGTATATACGCTTTAAATAATTAGTGTGTTGAGAGAGACTGTTGTGAGCTATGTAGTTACATGTAAAACAGAGTATCAAATAACGTGCCAAAGAAATTGCAAAAGTTGGCAGTTACTCTTGGCAACTCTTGAAGAAGTGTTGAAAGTGACAATTGAAGAATATAAAATGGAGTATGAATTACTTTTTTTAAAAATAGAAGGAAGAGTGTCTGAAAAATGTGTTCCTCTAAATCTGGAAGCTCTGACTCTTCCCTTGACAACTAAGTAATTTCTCCATTCTCAGGAGGAGGGGAAGATACGGCAATGTTTGAATGAGGTTGACTTGGTCGATGCATACAGAGCTGTTCAGATTCTAATCTGGTAGTACAGCAACACTTTTCTTTCCATATCCCAGGGCCAGCATTTCCTACATCTTCTCCCAGATGCTGTGGAGGAAAATAGACCAAGTTTTCCCTGGAAATTCCTCTAGCTTCAGCAGGTGGGCTCATATCCAGGACGCAATGTGAGGAAGGAGCCTCCTTTCTCTAGGCGCAATGGAAGCTGCTGAAGTAGAGGAAGTGTGGTCTGTTCTCCCTGAGGAATTTGTATATGGGCCTAGGTTAATGCTTTCCTTAAAGAAAGTGGCTTTATCCTTGTGTGTTGTGCTGTTGAAGGTTCAGAAGCCAAATATCTGTGTACAGTAGTGTTTACCTTTGTAGGGCATAGGTATATCCACCCCTCTGCCCTTCCTAAGTTTAAAAAATGATGTATTTGGTTTGCAGTGTCAGGCACAAAAGTTGAGAATAATCCTTCTGATGATAATTTCCCATTGATCCTGCATTGCTCTCCTGCAGATGTGCAGGGAAGTGCAGGCTTTGCATGATACATGCACAAAGATGAAAGCTTCAGCTTGGCAGTCAAGGCACAGTTGATGTTGCACAGCATACTTATATCAGATGTTTGTTTCATTTGAAGAGCTGGGATTTGCTATTTCAGTTATTTGACTTCTACAATTTGTAATACCTTTGTCTCATTTTTTTTCC
>NW_008665115.1:0-5790 GCF_000695815.1 Acanthisitta chloris | reverse complement strand
ATGTAGCACAGCTTTGGGTGCACTTTTGTGTTGGGTTCTTGGGAGAAGACCAGCAAATCCATTCTGAAAAGGAAGACTTGGGTTCTTCTTGACTCATAGGTGGGATAATCTTTGCTTAGACATTTAGTTATGCCTCTCTCAATTGCTGCTGTGTAAGGCATGAGTAAAACCTGCTTGATTCAATTCTTAGTGGAGTTCTGGAAAACTGGCAAATGGGAAGGGAAAAGCAAATACCTTATAGGTAGGTCTCAGCTGTGGTCAGTTTAAGACCAAGCTCAAAGATGCTGGAGCATGGGCACGTGTCCCAAAGGAATGTACAGTGTCTGAAGCACAGTCAGGAGGGGTGAAATGGATTCAATCAGGAGGGTACAGCAGAGTGGCAGCTAAGGTTGGACTTGATGATCTCAGAGGTCTCCTCCAACCTTGATGATTCCATGATTCTATGAATTGGAATCTGAAAGTCACAGAACAGTACAGAGGGAGCTGTAACTGGGAGAAGTACCTGTAACAGAAAGGTGTACATGATCTCTTAATGATCTTTTACAGCCTTTCTGATGTCTTTAAAATACCTGGATGCTTAACGCAAGTGTTGGTTTGACTTAGTTGTCCATAATTTTAATGTAACTATTTATTTCCTCTTTGTGGTTTTAGTTTCCTTTTACATTTGGGTTGATGTTCATTTTAGCTGAATATTAAAAAGTGATTAATATTGCCAACATTTTATCTGCTGTAGCATATTACTTAAGGTACAGAATTTTTAATAATAAACGGTAATTTGATGGTACTTCAGTTGATCTTAGAAAAAGTTTGCTCTGGATTCTTCTATTACAAGCAGGTCAGGTAGTGTGGGTTTGCTTGCATTGTTACGCTGTCCAGAGATAATAAGTAAATTCAAAAGTCTTGTAGAACTGATTCTTAGACTGCATTAAATTTTTGCCTCAGCTCTGAAGCTGGTGCAGTGCTGAAACCCAGGGAGGTGCTGCCACCTAGTTCTCCTTTACTGTTATTTCTTCTGTTTGTCTGCAGTTTTCATCTCTGCAGTTTGTGGCTTTTCCTGCCTTTGATGCACTTTGTTTGCTGGTTTTCAGTGTCTTAATGCCCACGTGGGGTGTTACATTCGCCACCAAGTAGCACAAAATAAGTTGCTTGTTTCAATTAATTAAAATTATTTTATGTTGGTTACAAAACTAAAGTGCTAATAGTATAAGGTGAGCATCATACAGGAAAAGCCAGTGTTAGCCTGGCCCACAGTATTTCATTTCAGAACATCTGTTTTTGGGACTTACAGCTCAGGTGAGTAGTGTATATTGGAACTTCCCTGGGACTGCTGCTGGAAATGGATTTGGTTTCAGAGTTTACTAAAGTTTTTGTTCCAAGTTTATTTCAAAGTGTGTTCTCCAGTGTTTAGTTGCTTTGGATATTTTTAGTGATCAGAAAAGGTAAAGTTCTGTGTTAAGTTTGATGGTTTAGTATTTAGATATTTGGGGCTGTAAGTGAGGCACTGGGCAATACTTGTGCTGCCAAAACCATCACCAATCCCTTGAGTTTTGTTTTAATTGCCTGAACAGCCCAGTCAATATATGTATATATATGGATTCTTAAGAAAATGACAGTTCTTTTCTAGCTTTATTTTTGCTTGCTTTAGGCATTTTTCTAACTTTTCTGAAGTTCATAATTGACACTTTACTGATTTGTTTTCTGTTTTGATACTTTCTGCCAAGTTTCACTTCTTTTTTCCTTTATTAAAATGCAAAGAAATAAGAAGTTTTTTGAGCTTGTGCCAAGTGCTGCATCACCTGCTTTGGAAGTGGCTGAGTTTCTGCTATAGAATACTCAGGGCAGGAAACAACAGCTCAGTCTTTGCTGTCACGTGTGGTGTTGGGAGCAGTTCTGAACTTGGCTGATGGTCCAGCAGCTGCTGTTCTTGCTGAAGCAGAGCCTTTCACATCTGAGAGAGTTCTGGTAACACTGTGCCTGTGTTTTCAGCAGTGTTTATATTTTTATGACAGCTTTTAGTTTGAGTAAATTTTTTCTCCTTTATTATTATTGATTCTTGTTTCTCTTGGTGTTTTCCACAGTCTGTTTTCTGGCCAAGCCTTGTTTTACTTCTTGCAGAAACTTTAAGCAAATAGATAAATCTTTGTTTTTGCCTAAGGGGCATTGCCATTATTATCAAATGAGCTATTTTTGCTTTTTCTTTTGTTCTGTGGTTTTGGGCTGCTTCTGCAGCATTTGTGGTAGCAGGGCAGGTAGGGTGGGAGGTCAGAGAGGGTAAGAAATGTGTGGTCTTGACTGTGCTTTAAGCACAAAACCGTTTTCCTTCCTTTCCTTCACGGTGAGTGATTCTTGTCTGTATAAGCAGACAGTAGGTTTTCAGTACTTACAAATTATAGTGTTTATATTTTTATAGCATTAACATGGTTTTAAAACTTCTTAGAAAACACTGTAACATTAGCAAGGCTGTAAAATTCACCATGTAAAGATTAGGCAATGCTGTAAAGAAGGTTCCTGAGCAATCTCCCAGTGGCTCCCGTGTGCACATGCTTTGTGCTGCGTGACCATATACTGCTGCTGTTTTTGACTTCTGTGGGCTGGACAGTCTTAATCAATGAAGAATTATGTAATTTTTTTCCCCACTGCTCAGTGGGTTGGTTCAGGCTCACTTGCTGCACACTAAGTCCCCTCTGCAGTGGGAATTAATAACCAAGCAGGTATCTTTTGTGAAGCTTGTCCCTCTAACAACTTGCTCAACAATGCGGTTAAGAGGATTATTAGCCTCATTTTATAAGTAGGAAACACAGCCTAATTGTCTCTATTTTAAATAATTAAACTAAAAATACTGGTTTTGTGTTCAGTTTGACTTCATTGTCTTCAGTTGCAGCCATGACCATGTCAGGTCACAGATCCCACATTTCAAGCTGGGCACTCATAAATATGTGCCCTGAGAGTATCAATAACAATGGATTATCAATATTTGCAGGCAGCACTGAGCACTTGAAATGGGTAGAATCTAATTGTAGTGCCAAAATTCAGCTGTTTTGTATCCACCAGATCCTCTGGATGAAACCTAGTGATTACAGATGGACCAGCTGCTTCATCAGAGCATGAGGAAGTACTTGGATGAGTACTTACTTCAGCAACGAGGGGTTTGGACTTAGAACCCCTGGTTTCTGAAGGTTTGCTTTGGTGGCCCCAAGCTCCTCTGCCTGTCTTGTCTAATTGATCCCACTCCTGCGTCTTCCTCCCCTGTGGTTGTCTCACATGGGACATCACCCATGTGAGAAACACAGAAGCATCTCCTTGCTTTGGGTTCTGACTGCTTGTGTGTGGCAGGTACAATGGATTTGCTCCGGAGCTATCCATGTGTCCAGAGCTCTGGGCAGAGGGAAGGTGCACTGTGTGGTGCAGTCACACGCTGGAGGGAGGGGATGGGCCATCCACAGGGCCCTTGATGGAGAGGTGGGCTGATGCCAACCTCATGAAGTTCAACAAAACAAAGTGCAAGGTCCTACACCTGGGTCAGGGCAATCCCAGACACACCTGTAGGCTGGCAGAGAAGGAATTGAGAGCAGCCCTGGGAGAAGGACTTGGAGGTGTTAGTTGATGGAAAACTCATCATGAGCTGCAGTATGAGCTCACAGCCCAGAAAGCTGTGTCCTGGGCTGCGTCCAAAGGCATGTGGCCAGCAGGTTGAGGGAGCTGATTCTCCCCCTCTACTTGGGAAATTTAGGCTAGATATTAGGAATAAATTCTTTACTGTGAGGGTGGTGAGACACTGTCCCAGGTTGCCCAGGGAGGCTATGGCTGCCCCAACCCTGGCAGTGTTCACAGCCAGGTTGGATGAGCCTTGAGCAACCTGCTCTGGTGGGAGGTGTCCCTGCCTGGGGCAGGGGTCCGGGCTGAATCATATCTAAGCTCCATTCCAACCCCTTAACTTACTATGATACCATGAAGATGTTATTTAGGGAGTGGATTTACAGGACACAGTATTTCCACACTGTGAACAACAGTGTGTGCTGACTGCCCGTGTGGCAATGACTTGCTGCACCCTGAAACAGGAGTCCCTCGTGTTACCTGTGTGTCCTGGGCAGGCACAGCAGACCTTGGGACATTTCCTCCAGGCTGGCTAGGAGTGAACCAGTTCCACTCTGAAATCCTTCTTTCCTCGGCAGCACTGTTCTGTGCTCCACTTACAGTTCTTAGCTGTGTGTGGACAGAGCCAGCTCAAGTCTGTATACAAAAGGCATTCTCCAGTGTCTCCATGGAGATTGGTATATGTATACTGTGTTCATTCATGTTTTAGTTTTCTGCCTGTTTAGTTCCCTGAGTATGGGGAAAAAAGTCTTTTTTTGCATTACTTCCATGTATTTAGGAAATGCAAAGACATCTGATGTGTCTAATAAAAAATAATAGTTACATTTGAAAATGTATTTCTGTCTGTCTTGGTAATTTCAGAGTTTAATAGCATCATACCAACCCTCAGCAGTTTCCTTTAAGGAACATCATAAATTCTTTTATATTGTTCCAACAGGAGCTTGACACACTGGGTTGTGATGTTTTAAAAAAATATAATGTTGGTAATTTTTGTTTTCTTTTTGCCCTATTTCTCATGAGATCTGTTTGCAGCTTTCCTTTCAGAGAAAACACAGCTCTTTGTTTGTAAACATTATTCTTGAAGCATTTGTGTTAGGAGTCCTTAGAGTGTCTTCTGGCAACTTGTAGCTGTCATTTGAAGATCATTTCCATGATACTTAAGAATTTCTTCAGGGTAGTTCCTTGTTATATTTCTCACCCCCTCATTTCATACTTAACCTTTTTAGCATTTATGAGTTTTGGAACCACGTTAGTAAACTATTGCATTACTTTGTTTGCAGTTCTTTGGTGGTGAGGCTTTTTCTTCATATCCAACACATTGGTAGATTTTACTGCCATTTTGAATCAAAGGCTTTTGTCACTATTGTTTTTTAAAACCTCACACCTCACATTCCAGTTGCTGTCTGGTTACAGATTGTGTTCTATGACAAAGGTTCTCCAAAGGCTTAGACTTCATTTCTGTGTGAATTAGTTTCTATGTAATTCAATCTTAAATTGCGTTAAATTTTTTTATGTTCTCTGAATTTTCTCTTCATGTTAATTTTCTTCAAGAAATGCACTAAAACAGCCAGTAAATACCAAGCAGACCAATATGTGTTACTGGCAGTGATAAACTCAAATGTTGATGAATCCTGACATGTAAATATTACAGCTGAACTAATGCATCAATGTAACATCAATTTTTTGCAGGTCACATCTGACTTTTTAAAGTCTTTTCTATATAGCTGTGCAAGTAATAGCTTTTAGGGGGAATATTGCAAACCTGTCACTGAACATAAGAAAGCTAATTTTTCCAGTCTTTATGAATACATGTTTAAGAACACATTACTGGGTTTGATTTTTTTTTTTTGCAGCATTAATAATGATTATTCTTCATCTCCAAGACTTTTTAGTAAGTGATTACAAGTTACTAAGGAAAAAAAATAAAGTGCTTATTGTTCCTTTGTTAGCCACCAACATCTGTAGCCACCACGACCGTGCGCCTGGGCCTTCCTGTGCAAGCCAAAGTGGTTCAGTCAACAGCTGCACCAGTCAGTGCTGGGGCCACACTGCCAGGAGCATCTCTGCTCTCACATACCACAGTGAGTAGGAACAGGAGGGGTGAGCTCATGGGCTCAGGTGCAAAGGGTCGCAGTGAATGGGGTTGCATCAGACTGGCACCAGTCACTAGTGGGTTCCAGGGCTCTATCCTAGGCC
>NW_008665114.1:0-2181 GCF_000695815.1 Acanthisitta chloris | reverse complement strand
ACAAGAGGTAACAGGCAGAAATTGATGTACATGAAGTTCCACCTGAAGAACTTCTTTACTGTGCAGTGACCAAGCACTGGAACAGATTGCCCAAAGAGGTCATGGATCCTCCCTCACTGGAGATATTCAAGAACCATCTGGATCGAACCCTGTGCCATGTGCTCTAGGATGACCCTGCTTGAGTTGAAACAGATGACCCATTGTGGTCCCTTCCAACCTAACTGATTCTGTGATTCTGTGAATACCTCTATTAGCCTGGATCTTGAATTTGTGACCCAGGAACCTATCCTAGCCTGTGGCATAAAGAAATAGGGTTTCACTTGATTTTTATTCCTCCAACAGTTCACCAGCAGGAACCATATATGACCATAACTTCTTTTCCTCACTTTCCACTCTCAGCTGTCATGTACTGCATTTTTACTTATCACAGATGAAAAAGGAGAAAAAACCTAAGTATCTTTGTATTCAAAATATATTATCTACATACTATTATATAGAAAGTAGTGCTTATGAGCTTCCCTATTTCATTCAGGACTATGATGACATATTAAAAAAAACAACCCAACTTTTTCTTTTTCTTCTTTTAAAACTACTTTCTCACCTTCAGTAGTTTTACTGCGCACATCAAATTATTATCCGCAGGATTAGAGAAGAGCACATTTAGTAATTCCCGAATGCCTTCTTGAAGAATTTCTGCTCGCATAACCTGCCCCTTTGTTCCTTTAATCTGCAAAATATATTTTAGAAAAAAAAACCCCAAACCACATTTAAAAGACTTAAGTTTAGAACACATTTAAAAGACTTAAGTTTAGAAATTAATTTAGTCACATTTTCTCTCTGAAATGCTGTATGATTTGGTTTGTAATTAACATAGTTGAGCTCTTCAGTTGAAAGAATATGTCAAATACTGTAATCTAGAACACAGAGTAAATATTCTTGCAATTCTGACATATACATAACAATGCCTGTCTAGCATTTTGTTTCTTTGCTAATATATTGCTAAGAAAAGCTGAAAAATGCCTGAAAAGTGGTCCACATCATCCCAAATTCTCAGAATCCCGCGCTCTTTCCCATCCTACATTATGCATTCGCTGCAGCTGTAGAGTAACTTACTTCTAGAAGGCACTCTTTATATATTTAAAAATTAGAAACAATGCTTTTAAAATAAATGGTACTCCAAACTGGGCAATTCCTCTTCCCCCAAATCCTTTGGAAACCTTCCTTTTTACTTCTAGCAAGTGAAAATTAGATTTCAAGGCTCACTTATGAATAAAAATGGAAGTGTCAGAGTTTTCTTTCCTCATGCCAACAGAACATTTTAATAGTGTCTGCTTAAATCAAACCTTTGAAATAATTCAGTTAAAAATATATTTTAAGGACACTACAGCAGTCAGTGAGCTTACTGAACACACAGGTATAAGAGTCAAAGAATTTTTATGTGCACATATACTTTTTGTATGTATCAGATACATAAAAACCAGATCTAAATACAAGATTTCATGCTTCATGCATAAGCCAAGGACTCAATCGTCAGAAGAAATAACTTTCAAGGTCTGCATTTCTAATTACTCATTTTGAAGATTCCCATGCCTTCCTCAAGTATTTGATAATAGCTCCTATTAGTGGCTGAATACTAAATTACATGGGTTATTGATACTGATCTGCTTCTGCTAGGTTGTAACATTTCCTTTGTTGGTTAAGTGTAGTGATCTAGTGGTTTTACCAGACAAAAGAAAATACCAAAATCTTCATTCCAATCATGGTTTATGGTTGGCTCTTTTTATGAATTCTTTCACTTTCTAAAAAATAAAATCTGTATCCCTTTATCTTCTGATTATATTGTCCTTTTTTGTTTATGTTTCTTGGACACATAATGAAACCATTCAGTAGTTCTTTTACTTTATTTCCCTTCTTCTTTAAAAACACTAACCAAACAAAAAAACACACCACAAATGGTATTCCATTTTAGTGTTTACCTAAACATAAAAATTAATGAAGAACCATCTGACATGCAACTTTCTTCTTACCTCTAGGTTAAGGAAAAGCTCAGCTAAGAACAACACAAAGGCATGAAATTGTTTTTGAGCAGTCACATCTCCTTTGGCAGCTTCATCTCTGTTTTCATACTCTGTTTGACACCTGAAAACATTAAAGCAAAAATCATAGAATCATAGAATCAAC
>NW_008665113.1:0-5188 GCF_000695815.1 Acanthisitta chloris | reverse complement strand
GCCACGGCCCAGATGTAGGACCTTGCAGATGACCCTCTGTTGTCCCTTCCAGCCTGTGTGGATGTCAGATATCTGATGTACAAGGATTCCCTGGACCTGCCTCTCTCACAGACTCCAATGCAAGCAGCTTCCCTGAAGCAGCAATCACATCCCTCCCACCTCAACCTTTCCTGGCTCACCCTCCCCACCCTCTGCGGTCAGACTGGAAGGGCACTTGTTTGTAGACACCAGGAGGAGAAGCTCACAGGCTGATGTGTCACACAGACACATCAACACACAGTTCCTCTCCAGTACCATGGGCAGAAGAAGCTATTCTGCTGTTATACAACCACAGAGATTCTGCTGTTGCCTAAGATGATCTATGGTCTAGGCATTTGACTGCCTGTACCAGCACAGAGAAACACTCACTCTTCCCTTGGTTCCTCTTCCTTCCCTGTTGCACTGCACAAAGAGTTTTTCCCATGCCACCCCTGCTCACACAGCTGCCCATGCTGAGCACTGTAGCTCCACTGGGCACCCAGCAGAACCTGCTCTGAGAGCAGCATGACTGAGCACTGGCCACGGGGTCCTGCTCCTAGCAAAAAAGGGACAGCCTGAGCCCAGAGGATGTCCTGCCATCTCCATCCCTCTGACAGCAGCTCAGGAGTGGGGGTGACCAGGTGGAAGAGGTCTCTGAGGAGTGTGGCTGTACCCAACCCCTGCTGCCATGCCCATTCCCACCAGCCTCCACCCAGCTCTCCTCTTATCTTCTGCTCTTCAAACAACCCTTCCCATCCCATATTCACTTCTCACCTGGTTTACATGTTGTTAAATCAACAAGAAAATCTGCAAGCAGGACCAGTCACCACCTCATTAGTCACCATCCTCCATTCTGTTTGGACTCCCTTAGGTGGCAAACTTCTGGAAACAGGTTGTCTTTTCCAAGGAATCTCTACCTCCCAGACTTCCCATGGAGAAGACCTGCCATTGACAGAACTCTCTGTGTTGCTCCTGGTGTACAAAGATTAATAGCTGTTTCACTTGTGTGGGCTTGATCCCAGCTGCCTTGCTCTGAATGAACTGTATCCACATACTGTTTGTCAAAGGCAAACACTAATTCCCTGAATGAAGCCCCTCAGTCTGCTCATCCAAAACCTAACCTCAATGCCATTTCAAGGAGGGCATAGCATTCTTTCTGATTCATATGTCCATTTGATCAAATTTATTTTCACTACTGGACTGTTCTTTATTGCTACTCAATGTAAGAAGAAAGTAAAAAAAAACCCAACACCCTTATAATGCAAAGTAAAGGATGAAAATTGAATGTTCCCTATTAAACTTACCAATGTAAGAATTATTTTAAATGCAATGCTTAATGTGAAGTTTTTTCATGGGGAGAGATCAAGTAGGAAACAGACAAGTGTGAAATATAAAAACAGAGGCAATATTCACTAAGGGATGAGGACTTCAAAATGTAAACAGACTGTTTTGAGATGAGCCATCATTTCAATAGGGAAATTCTAGAATTACTCTGTCATTCTGAGCTACCTAAGCTATGAAAAGGAAAATTGAGTTCATCTGCTTAGTCCAATCTATTTTATGGTGAGTCATTCTACTTTCCCATCACATAATGGGCCTTCCATTATCTTCCATTTCCACAGTCAGCTCCACACAAAGCTCCTCTTGAGGACTGTGGTCATCAAGAAGTTTTCCTCCAGGAAGCAGTGAAACGAATTCCTTAATAATAAATTCCAGAAATATGAAGTGAATAGCCTGAAGTGGTAGAGAATTTTGTGCTATTTATCTCATCTACAGTAAGCAACAAATATAAAGGTACAACACCACTCCATAAAACTGTCTGTGAGGTTCTCTTCTATGGATGTCAAACTCTGAGCATCAACTGGTCTCTATTTAATTGATACACTACAATCAGATTACTTTCAGGATGGCATAGACTTTGTTTATTTGAAAAGGGCTGGAAATACTTGCAACAAAGCCTAAAAGTCCAAGGTTTGTCTAACACACACAAATATATCTAGATCACAAAACTATGACGTTGTAGAAATAGCTGAGATGCTGTGGGATGGCTCACATAGCTACAGCAATGCAATGGATGGACACAGCTCTTCAGAAAGACAGGGAAAGTAAGACAGACAATCTCTGTGTGAAGCAACAACCCAAATGTGGAGAAGGTTTCATAGAGGTTGAACAACAGGGCTAGGTGAGAGCTTGTGGGTCAGGACCAGAGGAGAGGTCAGTGAGGGTGACAGCACAATGAGACTGGGCTTCAGACAGCACAGCTGGGGGGAGGAAATGGGCAATGCTTCTCCCAACAACTTCTTTAAACAACTCAAGGAAGTATCTGGATTGCACGCCCTGGGATTTTTTTTCAGGAGACTTTAGATTCCATGACACTTGCAGAGAGCAAAACGGCAGGGCACGAGCAACCCAGACAATTTCTACAGGGTGTGCTGATTCATACATTGGATGGGCACATCTGTGTAATACACAGCTGGATCTGTTCTGCAGAAACTAGGAAAAACTGGCTGGAGATGTTACACCCAGCAACAGGCTTGGCTGTAGTGACTGTGAAATAGTGAGGACTAAGATCTTGTGGGGTATTGAGGAAGAGGAGTACCAAAACACACCCTGGGCATTAGGAAAACTGACTTCAGCTCATGCAGGAGCTGGGAATTGGGATGCAGTGGAAGGCAGCTTGGAAACACAAGGAGCTTGGGAAAGCCATCATGTCTGAAAACAATCTTACTCATGCCAGACTGTCCATGATTCAGGAATACAAGCAGATTTATCAGGACTCCAGTGTGGCTAAACACAGAGATTAGAACTAAGCTGATGTGCAGCACAGGAGGTAGAAGCAGGAATATGTAATAGTATTTGCTCTTCCAAAGTTAAATATGTGAAGAGACATCCACAACAGCATGTACAAACAGCATCAGTACCACAAATTGACACTGCTCCCATGCAGTCAGTTGACCTGACCTGCACATAACAAAGAGACAAGGGCAGAATCAATAAAAGCCCAGGATGAACAAAACCAGGGGGAAAAATGTGAGGGCAAAGGGAAATCCATCTAGCAAACAGAAAGAAAGCATTGAGACTAACCAGGCAAAGAGAGAGAGAGAGAGAAAGGTGGGACAGAGAGGAGACTAGGGGACAGGGAGAGGGGCAGAAGGGCTGGCACAGGACCAGGGCATTCCAACACTCTCCACAGAGCCCTGTGACACCCACTGAGCTGGGGCCTCCTCTACCCCCTCCCTGAGCACCCAGGAGTGTGACCTGCCACTGTTAACAGGGACTCTCTCGGGTAGACGTGTGGGAAGGATTTAGTTTTGAACCTCCTGAACAGTGTGTGACCTGATATGGGTGTTAACATGGTCCCCATCAGGGGGGTCCCTGTTTGCTCCAGTTTGCCATTCTTAAAATTAGCAAGTGATGCACACAGAGAAAGTCATCAGCAGATCATTAGGCTTCCAAATGAAGCACTGTGCATTTTGGAAAAGCCTCACTTAAGGTTGCCTGCTCAATTCTTTGTTTGTGAAGATGCAGTCTGCAACTGGAAAATCATTCTGGCTGATTACGTTGATAGATATATTTTCTCTATGCATGAGCTAGAACAAAATTTCAAAGGTTTCCTTGGAAAGTTTTCCTGAAGCTTTAAGTGGATTTCACAGCTGGTTTTAATTTGGAACAGTTTTCCTTATATTTTCATTTTCTTTATCAAGCACAAATTCAAAATGATTCTAAAGAATAATTCCTCAATGAGAAAATGAACAAGGAAAGCAATAAATAATATTCCTATTAGAACTTCATGAGGAAGATTTAACAGTGTTCTTTCAGGTATTAACTCCCTAAATAAATACTTCTTTTTGAAAAAAAAAAGAGAAGGTACTTTAAGAACCGGTCATAACTTTCAGTTTCATCACTTCCCATATTTTCTACCCAATTCACCTTGCCTTGGGGAAGTTGCATTTAAACTGTTTAGTTGCACTAAGTTTGCCAAGGCTCACAACCACTCAAGACAAATATTATGATCCAGCACGAGTAAATGTTGGCCCACTACAAAATCAAACCAACAAAACACCACCACTATTTAAGATAAGTGCTAAAAAATTCAGTGCTAACTTGTTTCTTAGCAGAAGTGCTGACCACTTTTCTTCACAGCTTTGCAAAGCCAAGAATAAACTGCCCTTTTTGTGATAGCAAGAAAATAACCTTGTTAATGCAAGGCAAATCATAAATTGCATTGCAAGCCTAAACTAATTAGGAATAAGTTGTGTTGTAACTGTTTTCACTCTCTCTTAATAATTTGTTTTGGTCACAGCTCTTTTTAGTAAGTTCCAGACTCACTCCAGACATGAACAAACAATTTCTTCTGTCCTTTACTGATCTAAGTTATGGAAAATAATGTGCAGAGACATAAAACAGTCCCTCGAGAAAAAAAATCCAAGAAAATAACAGATCATTAGCTAACAGTTTGAGTTAAAAATCCATGTTTAACTAGACTACAGGATTTTCATTTCACATGCACACAAAAAGCATTCACAAACTTCCATAATTTCCACAGGAATGTACCGTTATAATTAATTTAACGCACATGAACGAAGTTTAATCTCTGAGGTCAGTGGTTAAAGGAAGCCAGGAAATACTCCTATAAAATACAACAGATTGTTTCTTTTTCCTTCTTATCATTAAATCGAAAAAGAAATTAAAATATCAACATATCTCAACTTATCTTACCGTTTGCTTTTCCTCTAAATCTCTTCCTGCAACTTTGCTTTCATGTCTTCCTAACTCCATTTCCCAGGGGAATAAAAACCACCGAATATCCTGAGCAGAAGTGATTCAACCTGACTACATGGTAGATATCCCTGTACTTTGGAGTCAGGAGAGGAAAGTATCAGGCAACACTGTGGTGATTTCTGGTCAGCGTGTGTTGCCATTTATAGCCATCAAAAATCCACAAATAGAAGCGTGGAGAGAGGGCAGACAGCTGCCTCTGATAACAATAAACACTGGTGTGGTATCACAGCACAGAGCTGAGGAGGGATTTTGGTTCGTGGCCCCATTCACTCTCTCCTTGTCCCCTCTACCCCAAAAGCTCATACTGAAAAAGGCCATGATAGTTAATGGCTGAGTAACACTGAGTTGAGTTCACACAGATTGTAACAAGGCCAAGTGCTGGTCCTGC
>NW_008665112.1:1958-6646 GCF_000695815.1 Acanthisitta chloris | reverse complement strand
GAGTTTGGAGTGATGGGAGGCAGATAGGAGTGATGGCACAAAGTTAGGGGTGATGGGAGGGGGTTAAGGGTGATGGGAAGGGAGTTAGGAGTGATGGGGCAGGGGTTAGGGGTGATGGTAGGGAGATTTGGTGTGATGGAAGGGGGTTTGGGGTGAGGGAATGGGGTTAGGGGTGATAGGAGGGTGTTAGGGGTAATGGGAGGAAGTTTGGAGTGATGGGAGGAGGTTTGGGGTGATGAGGGGGGTTGGGGTGATGGGAGAAGGTTTGGAGTGATGGGAGAAGTTTTGGGGTGATGAAAGGAGGTATGAGAAGACAAATGCAACAAAACCCAGATTTCCTCAGTAAAAGATCCATGTGTTTTCCAAGATGGGTGTTGAATTCACTTCAGCACTCCAAGCTGACCACCCAGACCCCCACACATCATGGGATTGCCTTGAAAAAAAAATCATGAGGCTTTTAAAAGAAGCAAGGAATTAATTACTTCACATAGCAGTACACACGTCTGTGCTGTGCTCTGTATAAGTACTGTGGAAATTCATTGTGTATCCCAAATAATTTGGTGTAGTAAAGGGAAAACATTCCTACCATTGTGGAGTTTTAAAAGCCCAGACCCCCACACATCATGGGATTGCCTTGAAAAAAAAATCATGAGGCTTTTAAAAGAAGCAAGGAATTAATTACTTCACATAGCAGTACACACGTCTGTGCTGTGCTCTGTATAAGTACTGTGGAAATTCATTGTGTATCCCAAATAATTTGGTGTAGTAAAGGGAAAACATTCCTACCATTGTGGAGTTTTAAAAGTATAGAATCACAGAGTATCCTGAAAGGGACCCATCAAATCCAATTCCTGCCCTGCCTAGGACACCCTAACAATCCACCCTGTGCCTGAGAGCTTTGGCCAAACACTCCTGGAGCTCTGTCAGCCTTGGGGCTGTGACCACTGCCCTGGGGAGCTGTTCCAGTGGCCAAACACCTCTGGGGGAAGAACCTTTGCCTAATCTCCAGCCTAACCCTCCCCTGACACAACTCCATACTGTGACAAGCACTTTGGTCATCTCTTCAAGACACCACTGCTGTCAGAGCCGGCTCAGGGTTTACAAAGTGGGGCTGATTTTGGCAGTGAAGCCCAAAGGCTCAGTGTGGTTTTTTTGGGGGGGATGGGGAGGTTTGTGAGAGGACATAATCCTGGTCTCCTCCACCCAACAGAGCAGAAGCTGTGCTCCAAATCCAGGGCTCTGAGCTTAGACACCAGTGGCAGGTGATTCAGTCCACTGGTCATCAGCCCAGCACGTGGGGTTGGGTTGGGTACAGTGTGATCCTTCCTCTTCTCCTGTTTATTCCCACCCCAAGGGTGGCAATTCCTTGAGGAAATGAGACCCCTCGTTACGATGGAGCAGACAAGCACACCCAGGCTACGCTCAGGGGAGCTGGTTGGTATTTGTGTCACGCTGCCTTTCTGGGCATGGGAGCTGCTCTGTGTGAGCCTTGTGCCCTCCTATGGAACGCCAGGCATGGACTGTGGTAGTGCCAGCGCTGCAGCACACTATAAATCCAGCTGGTGATGACAGGTACACTCCAGAGCCTGATTTTTTGCTGCTGTGTCTGCAGGCTCTGTGGCTCGGCGGCTGCAGCCCGTGAGAGGGCGGCAGAGCCCGCAGGGAGCCGAGAGGGTGTTGAGGTGCTGAATCTCAGCATCCTTACCCTGCAGGGAGAGCAGCATCCCGCGATGGAGCCGATCCTCAGACTCCTTCCCAAGGGATGTGTGAGTGTCCTCTTCAATCCTGCCCCGGAGCATCCCATTCCGGTGACTGACGTGTGAAACCCATCAGGAGTGGAATGAAAAGTTATTTGTTCTGCTTTTCTCTGCGGGTGAAACCTGTGGTGAACGTTAACCCTTCCTACATTCCCACAGGAGAGTGTGGGAATCCTCCATCCTGGTACTGAGCAGGATCTGCATCTCTCATCATGGCCAGTGCTGGTTGCTCTAGCATAGAAACTCTTGGATGTGCCAGATTAAAAACATACTTACAGTTCAATTTATTTGTTTGCTGATTTTTGAGTCCCTAGAACACCCTTAAGTAATTTTTCCAAGCTCTTCCCTAAACTGTGGTAAAATCTGGCATGAAATCAGTCAGGCAGCAAGACCCACAGCTGACAACTCCCTGGAATAAAGATGTTGAGCTGTCAAGCAGCACTTTTTGTGCCTTTGTGTTGCTGCACCCTGGTCTCTTGCAAGTTCACCCTCCCTGCAGTCCCTGCTGAGTATTCCTTTCAGGTATCAGCTTCCAGAATGGAGTTTTTTCCCAACATGGCAATTTATCCACTCTAGTAGCACAGAGCTCTGCTCTGCAGAGCCCACAAAGCTGTAGCTTGTTCTCTGTTATTACTTAAAACTGCTCATGGCCAGTAGTTTGCTCTTTGTCATTTGATGAAGTGAGTCCAGTATCTTTTCTATTTTTTTCCTATTTTTTTCCTTCCAGCTGAGTAACACAGAACTTGCTTTTCCTGGGAAAATCCATAGAGATGGATGTTGGGCAATGAAATTGCAGAAGGAAGCCAGGATCATGTGGTTGTGTTGGACTAGGAGGAGGTAAGAGCTTTTATATTCAGTGTTCTAGCAGAAGTGACTGCTGTTTATGCCCCTAAACTTGTGGCAGAGCAAAAACACTGCCAGAAGAATGTTATTACCTGAAAAACTGTTTATTGCCCCTTAAAAATTTGTGAACTGGCAAAGAGGCTGTAAAAGGAAGATTTGGGGATTCCTCTGTCCTGTGTGTCAGCAGCCAAAACATCTGTGTCCTTTGTCCCCTCTGCTGGGGCAGAAGGGATTTCTGGGTCTAGGAACTTGGTCCTGAAAACTGCTGAGTAAAGTCCAGCTGGTGTTTACTGGAATCCACTGGAGGGGTGATCCCTGAGCCCATTTTTTAGCTGGTCACTGGGAGCTTTAACCTGTTGAACAGTCTGATCCTGTGAGCTTCAGAGCTCATTCCACCCTCAGTAACTTTGATTGGAGTTAAGGGTCACTCAGTACCTCCTGTGAGGAGACCCTGAGTGGTCTCAGCTTTGAAAATTAATGGTTCTGGGCAGGAGAATGTGGCCTGGGAGATTGTAATTTGAATTTGCTGTGTTTAGCTTGAGCTTGAAACTGACTCAAAGAGCTTTTGTGCCTTCAGTACTGTGTTAGAGCCTTCCCTGCTGTTGGTCTTGCAGGTGCCAAGTCCATCCTCTGTCTTAGGCAACTGGAGCCTGTGGACTCAGATCAGGGATGAATCTGGCCAGGGATAATTGAAATAATAAATAAAATTTACAAAAAAATGTATAAATCATAACTTTGAGCTTGGAATATCTTCTGAGATTCTCAAAGTAATTGCAGTAATCCAGGAGAAAATCTGCTTCCCATTACTGCATGAGATGGTATGTCTCAAAGCTTGATTAAACCCATGTTTGCATATCATGAAGATAAAACAGCTCAAAGTGATGCAGAGATCTGAGGTCTTTTTCAATGTGATATCTACAAATTGCTGTAGATTTGACATCCTTATCTATTTATTGATAAGATTAGATGTTCCTATCATGGTCTCACAGCAAGTGAAATAGTTTCTGAGTTCTAGCTCCCAGTGGTATTTTTAATGGAAGTAGTAGTAAAAGCTCATTATTGATAGCATGTTCCTGCTAGTTCCCTTACCCAGACCTGATCTGTTGTGTACCAACAGGGTGCAGGGGGAGAGACCTGATGTCCTCTCTTGTCTTCTACTTAAGAACAAGTGAAGTCACTTAAGTGACAGTTCCATGTTCACATTTCTCAGTGGGTTCTGTAAGGTTCTCCAACAAAGCCAAGATCAAATAGGACAAGGACACTCCATTCCTGTTGCTGTAAAGGAATATATTTCCAGCTTGAGTGGCTCTGGAGCTGAATAGCTGTGAGCAAAACCACACAGAGTTCAGTGTGGAGAAGAGCTACACACATGGATGAGCAAGTGGGGCCAGAGGAATTTTTTCCTAGGGCTGACAGTTTTCCCCTCTAAGAGCAGCTTCCCTTGCTTCTTTTGCATTCTGATTCCCACACCATCAGTCAATCCCTATAGTTTTTATACACTTCATATCTTCACTGTTCTTACTCACTCCTCAGAGGGAATTTCTTTGGAGGCCTCATCTGTCCCCATAGGGATCAAATAAGAGACTTCTGTGTCTCACCGATCACTATTCAGCCAGGGCCAGCTCAGACTGTGGATGTCATTTACCAGGAATAGAGTCAAAAAGAACTCTGTTTCTTATTTTCTCCCTTGGTACTGCAGAGAATTCACCCTCAGAGAACTTATGTAAATGTCAATAGGTCAAATGAGAGTGTTCTGGATGTTCATAGGAATAGTTAACTAGCTGGCAGGGCTTGTTTGTTTACATCCTCCACACAGATCCCATGGGACAGGCTTAAACTGGGCCTGGATATCTGACTGAGAGTAGCTGTGGGATTTTATGCCAATGGTGTTTTAAAGTCAAATAAATAAATGAGCTTTTCCACCCCATCAGTGAGCATCTATGTAACTCCGAAAGTGTTCAGCTAATGACTCAGTACAAACACTTCTGATATTGCTGAAAACAAGCCTCAGTCTGCTCAGAGTGTTCCTGCCTGATTTTAAGGCAACAGAAAACCCAGTGGGGTCATGCAAGTGCATTGTTCAAACAG
>NW_008665112.1:0-1941 GCF_000695815.1 Acanthisitta chloris | reverse complement strand
GAGGAGCTGGAGGTTGAGAGATGATGCATTCATCAGGGCATCATGGATACAGCATGATTGGAAGGTGGCAGTGCCAGCTGAGAAGTTCATAGAACCATAGAATCAGCTGGATTGGAAAAGGCCTCCAAGATCATCAAGTCCAACCCTACCATGGTTACTAGACCATGGCACTAAGTGCCACATCCAGTCTCAGCTTGAAAACCTCCAGGGATGGTGAATCCACCACCTCCCTGGGCAGCACATTCCAATGTCTGATCACTCTCTCTGTAAAAAGTCTCTTCCTAATATCCAACCTAACCCTCCCCTGGCAGAGCTTGAGTCTGTGCCCTCTTGTCCTGCTGCTGGTTGCCTGGGAGAAGAGACCAACCCCCACCTGACTCCAACCCCCTGTCAGGGAGTTGCAGAGGGTGCTGAGGTCTCCCCTGAGCCTCCTCTTCTCCAGGCTGAACACCCCCAGCTCCCTCAGCCTCTGCTCATGGCACTTGTGCTCCAGCCCCTTCCCCAGCCTCGTTGCTCTTCTCTGAGTTTTCCCTGCACAGCTCACAGGAGTCTCTGCTGCACACCCAACATACAGGTGGGAACACCTGGTGGTGTGTGGGGCAGCACAGCACCCGTGGGAGAAGAGCTGCTCTCACTTCAGGCTCCTAATGGGAACACTGCAAACAGGGGCCTGGAGTTAAGGCTAAATCAGGGCTCTTTTCCCTTAATCCCTTCTGTAAAACGTAGTTAAAGCACCTTCTGTCCTACCAAGTCCTACCAAGCTCCAGTGTATGAAGGTCTTAACACTCCTTGAGCTCTGTCAGCCTTGGGGCTGTGCCCACTGCCCTGGGGAGCTGTCCCAGTGCCCAAACACCTCTGGGGTAAGAAGAACCTTGTCCTGATATCCAACCCAACCCTGTTCCAGTGCCCAAACACCCTCTGGGAGAGGAACCTTTCCCTTATCTCCAGCCTAATGCTCCCCTGACACAGTTCTTGAAAGAATCAATATCAGATTGATCAGCAACTGCAGTTGATAAGCAGAGATAAGAGGGTGATGGATTCAGACATTTCAACTCCCTGTTGTTCTCCTATTTATAGTGACTTGCTGGTTCTTGGACAAGGTGGGATTTAGTGGGAGTCTGGTGGGATTCAGTTCTCTAGTAAAAGCATCCTTTCTCCATGATGTTAATTACTCATTGGTGCCAAAGGAGAATGAGAAACAGAGTTGAAGGATCTAATTAACATTTGCTTCTCCTTTGAACAGATCAATCTTTACACTCAGAAACGTGGTGAGAAAACTATTTTCAGTTATTTTCTACTCCTCTGAGAATCTTCCAACCTCCACAGAATCTGAATTTCCAGGTAAGGAAAACAAATATATAAAAAGAAAAGCTAGAAATCACGTCTTGTTACTTTTATAAAAGAACAAATGTCACTTTTGTGTGCATGTATCTTCTTTTTTTTAGCCCAGCAGTGATCATTGTATGTGCTAGAAGTACCTGCTGGCATTAAAAATTATTCAGGAATCTTTTGTCTGACATCTCTAGAGTGGGCACAGTTTAAAAATATATGTATTTTATCCTGATTTGGCTTATTCCCACACAGGAATAGGTAGCATAGTAGACCTGCCTGGTGGATGAGGGGAAGGCTGTGCATGTAGTCTACCTGGACTTCAGCAAAGCCTTTGACACCATGTCCCATAGCATATTCCTGAAAAAGCTGCAGCCCATGGCTTGGACAGGGCACTCTGTGCTGGGTAAAGAACTGACTGGATGGCCCAGAGAGTGGTGGTGAATGGTGTCACATCCACTTGGCCCTGGTCACTAGTGGTGTTCCCCAGGGGTCAGTGCTGGGCCCAGTGCTCTTTGGATGAGGGGACTGAGTGCACCATCAGCAAATTTGCAGATGAAACAAAGTTGTGGGGGAGTGTTGATGTGCTGGGAGGCAGGAGGGCTCTGCAGA
>NW_008665111.1:0-19548 GCF_000695815.1 Acanthisitta chloris | reverse complement strand
CTTCTTATTACTCCATCTCCCTACGAATTTGTACCCCTATGCATCCTCTCCTCGTGCCAACAGGAAAATGGGTAGAGCAGCTAATTCCAGGCACAGAGTTGGAGCTTGTGGATGGTCTCTACAGGCTGACCAAAAGCCATCTCCCAGTATGATTCGATGATTGTATGATGTGGGAAGAGCATTAACTCCAGCAGTTAGGTCCCAGCCGTCTCCTGGAAGACACACAAGCTGCCAGGATGTCATGGTTTAACCCCAGACAGTCACCAAACACCACACAGCCACTGGTGCTGTTTGGTCCAGCAGGATCGGGGGGAGAATCAGAAGTGACACTCTGCTTCAGCCCAAACCACACAGGACAGCTATGATCCTTACCTTGCAATGCCAAGCCAAGCCAAGGGGTGCTCTGCCTTCAGCTTGCTTCTGAGGCTGTCTCTGGTGTTGCGCAGGTGGACACAGCTGTGGCCGAAGAGACCAGAAGTGCTGTGCTGGCTGAGGAGATGAAGGCCAAAGAGAAATCTCAGACAGCCCAAGCCATTGCAGATGATGCTCAGAAGGACTTGGATGAAGCCCTCCCAGCCCTGAATGCTGCTCTTGCCAGCCTGAAGAGCCTCAACAGAAATGATGTTACAGAGGTAAGTGCGTCAAGGGAGAGGGTGGCAAGGCTGGGTCTGATCAAGGACAGCCTCTCACTTTGCAGAAATTCTCTTTCTGTAGCCTTGCAACATCCCCAGCCTTTTCCAGTATCTCCATCCATCCCCCTGGGCTCCGTCTGGGCAGCTGCCCATGCAGCTTCTCAGCTTTACTCTTTCAGATACAATTGAAGGGCAGAGAGGCAGTAACTGGCTCCTGGGTGTTTCCAACTTGTCCTGGAGAGGGTGTTGAGGAGGGCTCATCCCATGGTGCCTGTCCATGTGGGTAGGCAGCAGGTACCACCATGCAACCCCAAGTGCTGACTGTGCAGCACAGGGACAGAACTAGCAGCATGCTGAACCTGCAGGCTCTTTGACAGGTGACCCACCACAAAGAGGCAGTGGCTGGTGGGCTGACTTCAAGAAACACTGGCTTGAAAAAGGATAGTGAGAGAAAGGTGATTCCAAGCCTGGCAAGTGTCACAGCCCACAGCCAAGAGAGCACACTCAGTAAGCACAAGATTTCACTGCACAGGGACAGAGTTAGCGCTCTGCAGTCATGAATAACAGACCTTTTTATGGCCCACAAAACATACAAAACTCCTTTCCCCAGGAGGTGGGGAAAGACACAGTCAGTGTCAGTCCACTTAACCCCAGCACCCCTCCTCTTGTAGATGTGGTATGACAAATGTTTTGTCTGGTCAAGGCTTCCAGTGAAACAAGATGCATCAATTTCTTACACATCAGCTTTGGGAAACTCTATATTTAAGGAATAAGCTTCCTGCTTCTTTTAAACCCAGCTGCTTGGCCATGACTCAAGTAACCTGTCACTGGAGCAAGAGACCACCACAGTTCTCTCCCAGTGCAGAATTAATGACCCACCCCAGCCAGAAGAGGACACCACTTCTATGGCAGGGAATGAGCACCGCTCTGACCTACTCCTCTGCATATGGCAGCTCCATCAGCGCTCCCTTGGAGGAAGCTGATGCCTGCTTCTCCAGCTCCTCCACCACCTCTTCTCAGCTGATCCTCATTGCAGTAAAAATATGCATACAGGTTGCACCCTGTCTGCAGTATGGGGTTCTCCAGAGATCTGCGCTTGACCTCCAAGTCACTCAGGAGGTCCACCAGCATTTCGTGCAGGCTGTCCTGCATGGTGATCAGTTTATGCATCAGGTTGGTGGTCTCCTGAGGGGCAGAGCCCAAACTCATGTGAGCATGCAGAAAGAGGCTTTTTTCACACCTGTGGAACAGCTCAGCCCACAAGAAGCAAACTATCCACCCAGCTCTGGCCTCCAATCACTCCCAGTCCAAAGAACAGAGGTAGCTTACTGGGACACCTTGGCTAAGGCACCCTGACCTCAACACTTAACAGCATATGTGAGAGACAGTGAGAATCACCATTGTCTCTCAGCCAGCCACTGCCTCACTAGGTAGTTTTTTTGAGACAATGCAAGGATCAGGCCAACCTCCTCTTCCTCTGCGAGCTGAAAGGCAGTGACTTCTCCCCACTGCACCCACAGAGGATGTCAGAGAGCTCTGACTCCCATCCCTGTGCCACCCAGCAAGGCCCAAGGGAGCAGGATCCCTTGCTTACCGATGAGGAGAGCTGCAGCTGGTTGGAGCTGTTGTACAGTATTCGGTAGAGCACCTCTGTGGAAGACTCCAGGGTATGCACCTCGGGCATAGGAGCTGCCAGCTGGGCTTCCAGTGCCCTGTATAGTCCTGAACCAGCTGGGAACATCGGGCTGCTAAGGCCTCATAACTGCGTAAGGACTGCTTCTGGTCTTGCCCCATCAGCATGTCCCAGAGCCTGCAAGAGGGGATACCCAGCCAGAGGTGTGAGTACAGTGCCAGTGCTGAGGAAGAACAGGGCTCAGAGGTCATTGTGTGCTGTGAGATGTGCATGCAGATGTGGTTCAACAATGAGAAGACAGCTACTCCTAGTGAGCAGAAGCCCATGTTGTAGATCTCTGGGAAGAGCACCATAAAGGACCAGGCTGGCACAAGAGCCAGTCTGGGACTCCTTTCTGACAGACACTAGCACCAGCTACTCCAGAACTGTGTGGGGAAGACTGAGAAGTCCCTGTCAATGCAGGGCATCCAGCTAAAGAAAGGTCTTGCTCCAAGCAGCCTGTGCTTCCTTGTGGCCCAGCTCTCCTTCTCCATGGCTAAAGTTTTGCCTCTACACTCTCCACCTTAACATCTTAGAAAAACTTCTGTTCTCCATTCTTATTCCCTTCTCCAAGCCCATACTCCACTGCACCAGTACTAGCCTGCTAGGGAGATGCTAGCTAGAAGATGCTGTCTTCTGAGGAATTTCACACCACCATGGAGTCAGAGTGGCTCTGCACTGGCAGAGGAGCACTGCTAGACTGCCTGTTACCTTGGGTCTGCTGCCTGCCTCTGCCATTCCCATGCCACCTCCTCCCCATCTAGTTTGTTCCTCATGCACACACAACCCACCAGCCCTTACCGTACAGTAGTGAAGTCTTTGGGGTCTATCCATTTGCATGGATGAGCCTTCTGGGAAGAACTATCATCTTCAAAGTAGTTCTGCTGCTTCTAGAGTTCCCTCATGATAGTTTCAACCTCCCCCAGCCAAACGGTCTTGTGTTCCAACTCCTTTCTTTCCCATATCAGCTGGAGCTCCAGCAGATCCAGGGGGCTGTGTTGGCTCACCAGCCATGCAGCTGCCTCCTTCTGCTTCCCAGCAATATGCTGGAGATGGGCATCTTCCAGGCTGAGCTGCCTGTGCAGGATGGGCAGGCAAGCACGGCAAACCTCTGCCTTCAGCAGGGGCGGCAGCTGGTGGGTCAGAGTCTGCATGATGTCGCAGCGCAGGGCATGGAGCTGCTTCTGAAGCAGGTCAGCCTGGCCCCGGAGCTCTGCCCTGACTGCAGGCTGTTCAGGGGAGAGACCAGAGAGGCTGGTGTCAGGCAATGCCTGGCTCTGCCACCTGCTCCTGATGTGTCACCAGGAAGGACTGCCTGCAGCACAGGCAGACCCTACCACAAAGGATGGTGGAGGAATGGGGGCACTGGCCCTACCTGGTTATCCTTGAGAGCTTCCAGAGTCCTCTGGTCCCACTCCAGCGCAGCACGGTTGCCTTCCACTTTTGCTGACATGACTATAACCTCCCTCCGGGCACAGATATGTGCTTTCTCTATTTGGCTTAGCTCCTTCCAGTAGCTGTCTTGGTCCTCCAGTAGCTCATCTCCATCAGACCCAAGGCATTGATGTTTGCTTGGTGTCCATTCTCTCTGTGAATTCTCTCTCTGGTGTCCACTCACTCTGGCTGCCATCTCTCTCCTCCTCACCCTCCATGCTCAACACCTCTCTCCCGTTCCTCCCTTTCACTAGCAGCTCTGCCCTTGATCCTTGGACTGGTATTCCCTGACTTGCTGGTGCCACCCCCCATGGTGTCTTTCTGCACTCTTGATAAGGAGCCTCTCTTCTTCCTTCTCGTGTTTCCCAGTGCAAGCCCATCTGTGTCCCAGCCCCCCGATCTTCCTTCAGGCTGCTCTCTCCCTGTGCACTTGCCTCCCAAGTATCTGGAGCTTGGACATTCCCTGGTAGGACCTGCTCAGTGAACCTCTCAAATGCCTCAGTGGCCTGTTGTTCTAGCTCCATGTAAGGGCCAAGATCCATCTGACACAGCAGTGTCGGCAGCTGGCCTTTCCCCTTGTCCCCATGACATTCTGTCAGCTTATTTTCAGTCTTGCTGACTTGGCTCAAGACAGCTCTGGTCTGGTAGATCTTTGCTGCCAGATTCCTCTGAGCCATCTTCAAGTCCTCCTTCACCACTTTCTCCTCCTTCTCCAAATACCTCAGCTTCTGCTTCAGGTTGTCTGTGCAAAGCATCAGCTTGTTGTACCGCCAGACCTGAAGGTCATGATAGTCCCGAAGCTCCTCCTTCAAGGCCTCCAGAGAGGGACTTTCATCATCTGGTATCAGTCTTGGGAACTGGCAGCATGTCTGCAATGCCTGCCTAAGGGCATCACCTTCCAGGATGGGTTTACTTGCAGCCAGCAGGGCATCATAGGCCTCCTCCAGCTCGGCTGGGCTCAGCCCGTTCTCCTTGCTCACTGTGCTGCAGAACCACTCAAGGAACTGCTTTGTCCCAGGGCAATCAAAGAGCCAGTCAAAGTCCCTCTCACAGAGGGTGTCTGCATGGGGGTAGATCAGCTTCAGCGTTGTCATAAAGTCTGTCCCTCTGTTGACCTCTTCCAGTGGGAAGGCCTGGGAGTATCTCTGACTGAACATGGCAAGGATGGTCAGCACTAGAAGGGGAAAAGCAGGAGTCATCCTCAAGGGCCCTGACATCCACAGCTATCTTAAGGGTGCTGCAGCAGCACTCCTAGGTGCCTACTTGAGGAGAGACTCAAGTAGTCCCTCCACGAGTGCTGCAGACCATCTCATGGGGTACAACATTGCCACAATGGGGTACTAGACAAATGAGAGCCCACAGAGCAAGGGAGAAAGCCAGTCTGCATCCCATTTCCATACAGCTTTCTCCCCAGGGCCATACAGATGTAGCTCTGTTGCCAAGATATTTTCAGCCTGTAAAATAACACCTATCAGAGCATCAGGGAAGGCTTTTTTCAGCCTACCTGTAGTTTGATCCATGCCCTCTCTGATAAACAGCTTTCCCTTCAAATACCTCTGTCCTTCCTGCCTGTGTATTACCTCCCCTAAATATCCTGCCTCTGGTCCCAGTCTCCCCTGGTCCAGCTGAAGGATGGATGAGCACCCCATTTCACTGAGAACTAGGTCAACTCACTGTTTCCATTTGGGTTTTGAAGGTACGAGCAATGCAGCGGCCTCCCCTTGGTGTGAAGATGGTGATTGAAGCTGTCTGCATTATGAAAGGAATAAAGCCCAAAAAGGTGGCAGGAGAAAAGATAGGCACCAAGGTGGATGACTACTGGGAGCCAGGCAGGGCCCTTCTCCAGGACCCAGCACAGTTCCTGCACATCCTGACTTCTTACGATAAGGTAAGTGATGGCAGAAGGAGGCTGTGACTGGGATCTGGTATTGCCTCACAGAGGTTCTTCTCACAGCAATAAAGCTTAGAGGGCAACACCCTTCAGCAACACTGAGGATGAGGGTGTGTTTGGCTTGGAAGTCCTCATGTCAGCTGGATGCAGTTTATTGCCTTGGGCAATGGAACCCAGACACACAGGTCTTCCCCTTCTGTCCCTCTGCTCTTTCATGTGGAGGGACTGGATGAATACGGTATGGAAAGGGATTTACCCAATCCCACAGCTGTGCCTCACACACCTCAACGTGCAACAATTTGATTCCTCTTGCTCCAGTGTGATGTCTTAACCACTCTGTCAAGTCCTGGGGCAGGCTGCTGCCACCGGAGGAAGCCCTTTGAGTTCTTCCTCAGTCAGATCTCTAGCATGCTCATCACTCATCTCCTTTCTTTCCCATGATTCCTTACAGGACAATATTGCAGACAGTGTGATCAGGGCCATCCAGCCCTACATTGACAGTGAGGAGTTTCAGCCAGCTGCCATTGCCAAGGTCTCCAAAGCCTGTACCTCTATCTGCCAGTGGGTGCGTGCCATGCACAAGTACCATTTTGTGTCCAAGGCCGTGGAGCCCAAGCGGGTAAGAGGCTGCATGACCCAGTTGCTTTAGGTCACAGTAAAGGGAGCACAGTACTAATAGCTCACATCTGCAGGAGATGCTGGGAATCACCACGTTCTGCAGGTCAGGACATGGTGTTCAGACCAAGCCTTAGCAGAGCCAAAGCCTCAAAACCCATTAACATGATAAAGTAGAAGAAATCAGCCTAGAATATGCTGGGACAGAATACCTTGTTCTTAGTGCTGAGTTCCTGACTCAGCACAAGCTGTACTTGCAGAAACATTCCCACGTCTCACTACTGTTTCAGCCATAATCCTCTCCAAGCCTTACTATAAGTTTGGAGCAAGCAGAGGAACCTTTCCTGCTGTTCACCAGTGGGCCACACCCTGAGCTTGTGTAAGCTGGCACAGGTTCTTGGCTTTATGCAGCTATGCAGAAATACCCTCCTCACCCCTACTTTTATTCCTGGCCTTGCAGAAGAGTTCCCTGGAGTTACATCCAGGAAAGGATCTCAATATCAGCTATTGCTTTTTTGGAAAACCAACTCTTTGCTCCAAGGTGTCTTGTTGGGCTTTTGGGGGAAGAGCCTGACCACATGCTCAACATGCCCACTGTTTCCTTGTGCATCTCCCCAGCAAGCCTTGCGGGTGGCAGAAGAGGACCTGCGTGTCACTCAGCAGGTCCTTGAGGAAGCTAAGAAGCGCCTGAAGGAGGCTGAAGGTGGCATTGCCTTGCTACAAGAGAAGTATGAGACCTGCAGAGCCAAGAAGGAGGAGCTGGAGATGAAGTGTGAGCAGTGTCAGCAGCGACTGGGCCGTGCTGGCGTGGTAAGGGACAGAGTTGGGTTCTACCTGCTTACATGAGACAACCTGATTTCAGATCAAGCAGCGCAGTGGTGAAAACATCCACATGCCTGCAGCTCACAACAATCCTGGGTTGAAGCTGCCTGGCCAGATCTCAGCAGCACAATGAGACTAGGAAGCTAAGCTAGCCAGGCACCAATATGAAAAGCTGCTGTGCACAGCTTCTTCAGCCAAACGTGTCTCCGGGACACCTGAGAACAGCCTAGTAATCTCAGGATTAAGTGCTCAAAGCTGGGGACAGGATTCAGGATATGGCAGGGGCCACCCCAACCTCTGGTCACCAAAGTCACCTGCAGCATTACTCAGAGAGCAGCAGGTCTGAGACACAAGGTTAGACCACTCAGCAGCTCTCATGTGTGCAATTTATCCCACAGCTCATAAACAGCCTGTCTGATGAGAAGGTGCGCTGGCAGGACACCGTGGAGAGCCTGGATGACAAGATCAACAACATCAATGGGGATGTGCTGGTTGCAGCTGGCTTTGTGGCCTACCTGGGCCCTTTCACAGTATGTGTGGAGTGCTTCCTGTCAGGGATTCATTTATCTGCTCTGCTGTCCTGGCCAGATCTGCAGGGAGAAAGAAATAGGACACAAGTGTGATCCTCCTAGATCTTTCTGCATTTGTGCCAGAGACTGCACAGGCCCCATTTGAATGGGAAGGGGAGAGTTTAGATGCTTGCAGCAGATTACCTGCAACTAAAAGTAAGGCTATGATGGTGTTTCTCCTGGCAGGGGCACTATCGTGTAGCACTGTGCCAGGAGTGGCTGACGAAGCTGTCAGAAAACAATATTCCTCACAGCAAGGAGCCAAACCTCATCAGCACCCTTGGAGACCCTGTGGAAATCCGCTCCTGGCAGGCAAGTTGCAGAAAAGCCAAACACTTGAGGCTGAAGGTGCCTCAGGTAAACACTAAAATGCTCAGCTTGCCACTCACTAGGATCACCAGTACCAGAGGACAGCCCCAAACCAAACCACTGGATAATGACCAAGTACCTCCATGCTGCAGAGCTGGAATTGTCGCCAGGCTCCTTGCACAAAGAGCAAGACCTGGGCAGCAGCGATGAGGGCAGCAGCCTTGACCTTTACAAACACCAGCCAAGCCCTGGCTGTAGCCTGCCCAAGCCTGACCCTGCAGCACAGCTCCATCCCATGGCGCAGCTGCTGTGGGCAGAACTCTGGCTCTGGGATCAGCTGCTGGCAGAGATACCCTCACCACCATCCCCTGTACACCCCAGTAGGAGCACTCAGGGGCCGCGGCAGCAAAGGCTTCTCTCTGGTTACCTGTGCCTGCTGCCAGATGTCCCAACACCTTTTTCTACCCCATTAGATTGCTGGTTTACCCAACGACACACTCTCTGTGGAGAATGGGGTAATAACCCAATTCTCCCTGCGCTGGACTCACTACATAGATCCCCAAGGACAAGCAAACAAGTGGATCAAGAATCTGGTAAGAGCTATGGGGAGGAAAGCCAGGTCTGCCAGGATAGAGTAAGCAGCTTTCTGTTCGGAGCTGTGCAGGGGAGCCTCAGACTTTGGGTTCTAGAGCTGCAAGACCCTGCACTGTCCCAGCCCAGCACCAGACAGGGTCCACATCCACATTTTATCCCAGCTAACTTATTGCTTGGGGAAATCATCACAGGGCAGGAGGAGCCCTGCTGTAAGTAAGTGAGGCATCAGATTCCCACTCTGGCTCCCCACTAGCATTCTGGTAGCCTTACATCCTTCACCACAGAGAACAACACTAGCATCTCCCATAATGCTCTTTCAGGTCCCTTGGATAAAAAGGATCAGGGTGGAATTACCTGACTAGCGAGCACAGTCCCTACTGCCAGAGAGCTGAGAACACTGACCACCACCTCTTCTCTTTCTCCAGAGAAGCACTTACTACCCTTTTGAAGGCTCAGGCAGCTGCTCCTGTTTTGCTCCCTAAGGGCTTTTCCCACCCACCTGCTCTCACTTTACAGACAAATGAGGTCTGTGTTAGCAGCATGAGGCTCCAGAGGGGTATGGCTCTATGTTCTCTGCCCTTTCTGCTGCCTTATTGAGCTGTCTCTAGTGCCTGCTGACATGGGTTAAACTTGCCAAAATAGACAAAGTATAGCCAAGTAAGAAAATATATTATTTCTGCCACTCCAGGGAGCTAAATTAGCCCAGTGAGAGGTGTACCATGCACCTGAGCTGGATGTGAAAGTGGGCAGAACACCAGTGACCCTGCCCTCCCTGCTGCCTTTCAGGAGAAGGTGAACAGCCTGGAAGTGGCCAAGATGAGCGACCGGGACTTCCTCTGCAGTCTGGAAAATGCCATTACCTTTGGGAAGCCCTTCCTGCTGGAGAGTGTTGGCGAGGAGCTGGATCCAGTCCTTGAGCCTGTCCTGCTCAAGGAGGTCATGTGTCTCACCTTGGCAAGGAGGGGCAGTGGGCTGGACTGTAAGGGGTCATCTGGCCAGGGTGCCATGGGATGTGGTGGGATTGTGGGCACGTAATGTGGATGCTGCTCTTGTCCAGGGCTCCAACACGTTGGCAGCCTCCTGCACACTCTTGTCTTCTGCCAACAGGCATCCTTGCTTAGGAGGCAGGGCCATGGGATACAGCTGCTGTACTCAGGTTCAGGCCTTTAGGTCTGTTGGGTGGCTTTGAGCTCCTGTCCAGAGAGCCTTCAGACTCTCTTCTCACTGCAGAGCCCAGAGCACAGCAGGGTGCCTTCCCTCACAAGAGGTAGCCATCCCAACCTTCCTGTATTTGCCCCTCTCTGGTACAGACCTACAAACAGCAAGGCAACACTGTGCTGAAGCTGGGGGATTCAGTGATCCCCTACCATGATGATTTCAAGATGTACATCACCACAAACCTGCCCAACCCTCACTACAGCCCTGAGGTCTCCACGAAGCTCACCCTCATCAACTTCACCCTCTCTCCCAGGTACCTGCTTGCCCCAGTAGCTGCTCATGCTGCTCAGCCTCATTCCACACAGTCCTCAGACCCTCAGGCCTGTTTCCCCCGCCCTCACCTCCATGGCTTTTGTTCTAGTGGCTTGGAAGACCAACTGCTGGGAGAAGTGGTGGCTGCAGAGCGGCCTGACTTAGAAGAAGATAGAAACCAGCTAATTGTTAGCAATGCCAAGATGCATCAGGAGCTGAAGGAGCTAGAAGACCAGATCCTGTATCGGCTCAGCACTGCTGAAGGAAATCCTGTAGATGACTTGGAGCTCATCAAAGTGTTGGAGGCGTCCAAGCTGAAGGCAGGAGAGATCCAGGTCAGAGGTGGAGCTGCTCTCCCCCTGCAGCTGTACATCCCCTGCCAGCACTGCACTAACATGTTGTCTCTTCTGTCCTCCAGGCTAAGGTGATGGTGGCAGAGCAGACAGAGAAGGACATCAACAGCACTCGCCTGGAGTATATGCCTGTGGCTGTCCGCTCACGGATCCTCTACTTCTGCGTCTCAGACCTGTCCAATGTGGACCCCATGTACCAGTACTCACTCGAGTGGTTCCTCAACATCTTCCAAATGGGGATCCGTAACTCCGAGAAAGCAGGTGCCTGCCCCCAGAACTGCCCCCTTCTGTCTTCTCCCTCACCCCAATTTCCTGGTTTAGCAGCAGCATAAGCTCAGACACTTGCAGAGTCAAGGCAAATGTGACCACATGTGTTGGCTCTCAGCATGGTCCAGAGCTGCCCCTGTTTGTGTCCACACAGCCAGGGAAGATGTCACTGCCCACTCTCTGTTCTATCCCCCACCACTTTGCTGCTGCCTTACCAGACAGGCAAGGTACACACCATCCTGGTTATGGTGTGACTCTGCTTGTCACAGAGCTGCCTCCGGCACAGGCCCTGGAGGCAGCTTTCCCCACCCAGCACCATGTGTCAGCCAGGCGAGTGGTGGCTGGGCCCATGCAGCTGCCGTGGTGCAGCATGTGCTCCCTCTTGGTGCTGGGGCACCAACTCACAGCCTTGTGCTTTCACTGAGGCTTCTGCACCAAGTCCATGTTTGAGAGCAGCATCTGTTCTTCCTGGGCAGGGTGTGGTTGTACCCTGGAACCGATAGCTGATGTGGAGAGCACCCACCCCTGGCACCCACCACCCTTGTCTGGTTGTTGCCTTTTTTCAGACATGCTGAAGGACCGAGTCATGAACATCAACAACTACATCACCTTCAGTCTCTACTGCAATGTGTGCCGTAGCCTCTTTGAGAAGCACAAGCTCATGTTTGCCTTTCTGGTTTCCATCCGGATTCTGATGAATGATGGGCAGATTGATATGGTAAGCAGGTCACCTTGGTACTTTGATGTCAAAAGCCTGTTCAGCCCCTACAGCAGTGTATTGGGTGGAAAAGGAGCCTTGTTATCTGGGGCTGAGGCCAGGCTTGGCAGTTTGGTGGGCAAATGCAGGGCCTTTGTCTTCACTCAGCTCTCAAACTGCTCCCTATGTCTACATGCAGAGCTGCCTCACCTGAATAATCTGTGGCTTTTGCCAGTTTGCTGCCAAACTGCTGCAAAGGTTAGCAAGCTCAGAGGGAGCAGACAGGAGTTAGCAGAGTGGCAGCTGAACAGTCACTATGTTGATCTCACTAGACCCTCCAGTTCACTTACTCTTGGACACATGCATCTGGCAGGAGAGCACCCAGAAAGATACTACAGGGTTTTAATACACATGCATCTGGCAGGAGAGCACCCAAAAAAATACTACAGGGTTTTAACTGGATATGGCACAAACCCACATGCCTTCAGCTCAGGGAGGAAGGCCATAATCCATGACCATGTCCTCTCCTGTTCCCAGGATGAGTGGCAGTACCTGCTGTCAGGAGGAACCGTAAAGGAGATGAGGGAGAACCCGGCTCCAGCCTGGCTGAACGAGAGAGCATGGGGAGACATCCTGGCCTTGAGCAGCCTGAAGAATTTCTCTGGTTTTGCTGATGATTTTGCAGCCAACCTTGTAGGATTCAGGGCCATTTTTGACAGCCCCAAGCCTCACAGGCAAGTGTCCCCTACTTTGTCAGCTCAGCTGTACTGCACCTGGCAGGTAATGGCATCCCTGGGAGAGCAAGAGGAGCCAATACAGCCACAGTGCCAGCTCTGCTCCCAGTGCAGTGCCACACAAGGGAGAGGATGAAGCACTGCCTTGTCTTCTCGGGGTGGCCCTTATTTGCCCAAGGCAGTCTCACAGTGCCTTACTCCAGCAGTATTTGGTGCTTCCCCAGTGGAAGCAGCTCTGGCTTGCCTGCTGATGGTTTCAGAGCTACAGACAACAACCTCAACCAAGGGACTGAAAGGTCCTTGTCCTTTCTGAAGCCCCAGTGCCTGCCTGCAGGCAATGAGGGTTCATGCCAAGGAGCTGCAGGATCTGGCACATGCCCCACAAATGCACCCAATTACTTTGCAGAGAGCCCCTGCCTGGGAAGTGGGAAGCTGAGCTTGATGCTTTCCAGAAGCTGCTGGTTCTGCGGTGTCTGCGGGGAGATAAGATCACCAACGCCATGCAGGACTTTGTGGTGCTGAACCTGGACCAGCGCTTCATTGAGCCACAGGTAACCAGCCAAAAGGAAGCACTGGTGAGGACAGGAGTGCAGCAGGAGGCCTCAAGCTTGTGGTAAATGGCCATCAGTATTTTGCAATTGCAGTGAGGCCACTTGTGCCTCTCTGCAGCCACAGTGTTCCCGCAGCTGGGAAAACACCTATCTATCCTTCCTAATGTTCACCTCCCACACCGGGAGGGGACAGACAATGCGGATGTACAAGGGAAAATTTTGAATGACAAATGGGAAAGTGGTTCCTGCCCTGACCCTAATGCAGCCAGAGGAGAGTTCTGTTTGAGCCTTATTGAACATGTTTCTGGCCTTGGCACCTGAGAACACGCTGGTGCCTTGGAGGGGAGCTGGAGGCCAGGCAGGGTGAGGAGGTGCTGAGTGGTGTCACTGTGGCCCCTCTGCCCTGACCAACCTTCTGTGTTGCAGACCACTGACCTCTCGGTCATCTTCAAGGAGTCCAGTGCCACCACACCCCTAGTGTTTGTGCTGTCCCCAGGCACTGACCCTGCTGCTGACCTCTACAAGTTTGCTGAAGAGATGAACTTCTCCCAAAAGCTCTCTGCCATTTCTCTGGGCCAAGGACAGGTAAGCTCCTGGTGCCCACTTGGAGCAGCTGCCACTCCCAGTGATCTTATCAAGTTCCAAGTAGGTCAAATACCCTTGGAGCATGGTGAAAACACCCTCTTGCCTCAGAGCCCTTACTCACAAACCTTCGGCTAGCACGAGGAGCCAGTTTGGCATGGAGGCTCCAGCAGCTCCCACTTCCCAACTTGCACAGCCCTCTAACTTCCCAAATCCATCCACAGATCTTCCATTGTCTCTAACCTCCCTCACAGGCTTGTAAAAGTTGTAAAAAGGCCTTTCCTGTGCCATCAGACAACAACAATCCAGTTGAGCCATGGGGACAAAGCCAGGCTGTAGCTCTGGACAGTGGTCCCTCCACCCAGCAGCTTCCTCCCTGTCCACCTCAGCAGGGCACAGCCTGCCAAGGGCCAGGGTCTCTGAGCTATTCCTCTCTGCCTCTGCAGGGCCCCCATGCTGAAGCCATGTTGCACAGTGCCATGGAGCTGGGCAACTGGGTCTTCTTCCAGAACTGCCACCTGGCCCCCAGCTGGATGTCTTCACTGGAGAGACTCATTGAGGGCATTGACCCCCACAAGGTAAGCTGTTTTTCTGAGCAGGTGCTCACTCTGAGGATGACAGGTGGGAGGCTGGAGCTCCAAGGCAGCCAGATCTAGTTCAGTCCCATTCACAGGTTCCCCATAGAACCAGAGGGTCAGTGCAGGAGCAGCTACAGGGGCTGTGTCTGCACCCTCTCAGCACTTCTGCCTCCTGGACTTGCAGGTACATCCGGACTTTCGCCTCTGGCTCACTAGTCTACCGAGCAACCACTTCCCTGTGTCTATTCTCCAGAATGGCTCCAAGATCACCATCGAGCCCCCCCGTGGGGTCAAGGCCAACCTGCTCAAGTCTTACATTAGTTTCAGTGATGACTTCTTGAATTCTTGTCCCAAGGTAAGACCCAGGTCATGCTTTGGTTTGCTGCCCCCATTCTGTGCATGCTTCAGTGTATGCTCTCCACTTGGATGTTGCTCCTCTCCAGGTACAGATCTTCCTCCCCATTAGAGCATCCATGTGCTAGAGAAGGGCTGGAGATACTTCTCATAAACTCACATCTACTCTGTGATAAGCCACTTAGAAGCTTTACTTTGAGCAACAGAAGCAATAGAATTGTGGAGGCCTGGTGTAAGGCACTTGCAGCTCTCTTTAGGCAAGGTGTGAGCCATGACCTTCCCCAGCACAGCAGCCTGACTGAGGTTTCCCCCTCCCAGCTGGCACTGCTGATTTGGAACATCTCCTGCCAGGTCCCAACAGGAACTGACCCCATCCAAAGCTCTTCCTAAGCTGAGTAACTCCTCTCCCTGCTTGCCTGCCCGTAGGTCACAGAGTTTAAATCCTTGTTGCTGTCACTTTGCTTCTTCCATGGGAACATGCTGGAGAGGAGAAAGTTCGGGCCTCTGGGGTTCAACATCCCCTATGAGTTCACAGACGGAGACCTCCGCATCTGCATCAGTCAGCTGCAGATGTTCTTGGGTGAATACACAGACATCCCCTACAAGGTAAGAGCATGAGTCACCCCTCCTGTGAGGGCACAGGCTCGTGGTGCACACATGGGTCATGGCGGGGTCCGTCGCAGGTGCTGAAGTACACGGCTGGGGAGATCAACTATGGCGGCCGAGTGACTGATGACTGGGACCGGCGCTGCATCATGAGTATTTTGGAAGATTTCTACAAGCCTGAGGTTTTAAATCCTGAGTTTGCCTACTCTGAATCCGGCATCTACAAGCAGATCAGTCCCTCTTCTGACCTCGATGTAAGTACTCAAGTCACAAATTGCAGCTCATAGATCCAAGGAGAACATCATTCATAGTGTAAAGGGGATCTACTCATCCCTGAAACCCACTGCATTCATTTCCAGTTCCCTGGGGGAATATAGGTTTGTAAGAACCCAGGGATCTTCAGCTACTCTTTGTCTCACAGCCTGTGTGGATTCTTCTCCAGGGCTACCTCCAATACATTAAGGGCCTTCCCCTCAATGACAGCCCAGAGCTCTTTGGTTTACATGACAATGCCAACATCACCTTTGCTCAGAACGAGACCTTTGCTCTGCTGGGGGCCATTACACAGCTGCAACCCAAGACCATTACAGTGGGAGGCCACAGCAGGGAAGAGGTAGGTGCCCAGCACAGGCAGTGAGCATGAACACCAGCTCTCAACAGGTGCCACCCTGCCTGCTGAGTGACAGCAATGGCACTGCCATCGTGGTGTTAGCTCTTCATCCTTCTCACCAGATATGAAGCTGGAGTAGAAGGATGCTCACCCACTTGTTGCCTTACTTACAGCTTGTGGAGCAAATCTCCGAGGACATTCTGGCAAAGCTGCCTGCACCCATGAACCTGCAGGAGGTGATCCACAAATATCCACTGCTCTACGAAGAGTCCATGAACACTGTGCTGGTGCAGGAGGTGATCAGGTAAAACCCCTGTGGGATCACATCCTGGGGAACAACAGAGACATGCAGGGCCCTGCTCCCACCCACCTCAGTGCTGAGCATGGCAGTGGGGCTGGCAGCTGTGCTATGCTGTCCAAGCCAGGGCCTTCAACTGATCCCCATCCTGTAGGGACTGATCTGTGTCTCCATTTGCAATTCAGCACTGGGGAGAAGCTATGAGACCCTGTTGAAGTGGAACGGGGCTGGGGGTTACATGGAGGAGCTTCACTCATGTACCGAGATCCATACCCTCTCTGGGCAGATGTGGGTGATAAATCACTGCATGGAGTCACTTGGCTCCCTCTGCGCTTTCCCTGTAGGTACAACAGGCTCCTGGAAGTAGTTGCTAAAAGTCTGAAGGATTTGCTGAAAGCTCTCAAGGGCCTGGTTGTGATGTCCTCTGCGCTGGAGGTGATGGCCAGCAGCTTGTACAACAACACTGTCCCCGAGATGTGGAATGCCAAGGTATGTGCCTCAGCTGCCTGCCAGCTGAGCCAAGGGTCATCAGCCACCACTGTTGGACTGAGCTATCCCACATGGAGCTGTCTAGTGCTCCTCTGGCACAGAGATGTCTCCTGCCTAGTGCAGCTCCCAGTTGTTCCCAGCCATAGAGCTCTGGACAGCTGTCAGCAACTAGAGCACAAGGTCTAGGCTGTCCTTGGCTGCATTCAGCACCTCCCTCTGTGGCTGCCCCACAGGCCTACCCGTCGCTGAAGCCCTTGGCATCCTGGGTGAATGACTTGGTGCAGCGGATTGAATTCCTGCAGAAATGGATCAGCCATGGGACCCCCTCTGTGTTCTGGATCAGTGGGTTCTTCTTTCCCCAGGCCTTCCTCACTGGGACGCTGCAGAACTTTGCCAGGAAGTCCGTCATCTCCATCGACACCATCTCATTTAGCTTCAAGGTCAGTAAGTCAGGTGGAGGTTCTGGATTTTTTTGGAATCTGGTGCTAGGCCACAAAGGCAGCAGTTCTAACCCTGACCTGGCCAAGAGGTGAAGCCAACAGCTGCTCATGGACTCATCATCCCCTTTGTGCTCAGATATACCCACCCACACTGCCAGACACCTCTACAAAGCTGGCAGAGGCTTCCCTGCCTGAGCAGACCTGCTCACATCCCTCTGCACCAGCTCTATCCCAGGCTGCCTCGCATGATGTGAGCTGCCAGAAAAGCCAGCCCACCCACCCTGAGTGCTGGGGCAGGCTCCCCTTTGGCAGCACTGGCTTAACTAAGAGCAGCTTAAGAGGGGCCTTGGGGCTGAGCCCTCAGGGACATGCCTTGACCAAGGGCCCCATGCCCACTCCCCTCGGCAGGTCATGAAGGAGTCGGTGAGGGAGCTGACGCGCCAGCCTGATGCAGGCTGCTACATCTACGGCTTGTTCCTGGAAGGTGCCCGCTGGGACCCTGCTGCGTGTCAGCTGGCAGAGTCGCGCCCCAAGGAGCTCTACACAGAGATGGCTGTCATCTGGCTGCTGCCTGTCCCCAGCCGCAAGCCTCCAACCACAGGCATCTACCTGTGCCCCATCTATAAGACTCTCACTCGTGCAGGTAGGTGCCCTAAAGGCAGATCTCCAGAAGCAAGGCCCACCCAGGAGAGGCAGCAGTTTCTTCTGCTGCTATGGAGTAAGGCACTTTTGGCTGAGGCCATGCAGGGAGAAAAAGATTTGTCCTGCTGTGGCTGTGGAGACAGAGCAGCCAGGCACCCTGGTATGCAGCAGTGCCTCTGGCCAGGCTCTCCTCAAGCCCCTGTTTCCCCAGCCCTGCTCAGCCTGTTCAAGGTCGGGACAGAGGGTCCTGCATGGGGTCACTTGTCTGGGACTGCCCAGTCGAGTGTGCAGAAGCACTACCCTCTTGCCCTTACTTCCCCATTACAGGCACACTGTCAACAACAGGCCACTCCACCAACTATGTGATTGCCGTGGAGATCCCTACGGACAAGCCGCAGAAGCACTGGATCAAACGGGGCACAGCCTTGATCTGTGCCCTGGACTTCTAGCCAGGAAACCCACCTAGCCAGGAACCCCTCGCAGCTGAGGGCCTGAGCCAGGGCACCATGGTCCTGCAGCCATCCCCCTCCTCTCCTACGTCAACAAATTGAGCTTAAATTCAGGAGCATCCCAGGCACCTGGTGGTGCTGCACTCCCCACAATTACCTCAGCTGCCACCAGGGACAACAACGGCCTAGAGCTGGCACTCAGTTCTCTGAGCCACACACATGCCCCTCCCTTACCTCACACACCCCTCACCCTTGGCTGGCTGTTACAGGATAGCTTTATTCCATCAGACAGATCCATTATTTACAGCACTTGATATTAGACACAGCAAGAGACAGAAGGATTTTCTTTCCTTCAACAAATACCAAAAGAACTGTTTCATTCCATAGTCAAGACCTGTACATTTTTTTGAAAATTCAGTCCTCTTGTGGCAACTCTGCCTCAGGACGCTGAACTGTTTCATTCCATAGTCAAGACCTGTACATTTTTTTGAAAATTCAGTCCTCTCCTCTTCTGGCAACTGCCTCAGGACTCCTCTGGAGAGTGATGTTCACCTCTGACAGCTCAGACTTCTTCCAGGCTGCTGGGGACAGGCAGCAGCCCACATGCTGGAGCACTGGCAGGAGGCAGTGGGTGATCAGCAGCTAGGCCACACCAGCAAGCTCTGGGTTAGCAGCCAGCCAGGGACTTCCACCTGCCACTGTTGTCCCCATCCCACCTCTACCATTACTACAACCAGCTGCCTCTCCCCCTGCTGCGAGGCTTTACCAAGAAACTCCACATCCAGCGTCCACCCTGGCACCATGCCCAGCAGCACAGAGGTTGCCCTGTGAACCTGGTCTGTTCCATGATTCTCGGAGTTTCTCTGGGGATTGGGCCTGGAGCAGCCCCACATGACCCACAGGCACTGCCAGGGCCATGGAGCTGGTCCCGAGAAGAGCAGCCATGGCAGCAGAACCACTGGCCACCCTCAACACCACCATGGATTGCTGAGACAAAAGCCCCACTCCAAGGATGAGCCCACCCATCCTCGTCTAGCAACAGAGCTGCCATGGCCCACCAGGGAGCCCAGATACACTTGAGGGTGCCACCATCCCCAGGAGCCTGGCCAGCACTGGGCAGGGCAGGTGCAGAAGGGGCTCTGTCCAGGAGCCACCTTGCTCAGAATGGCCAAAGCCTGCGTTAGGACCAAACATGAGTTTGGGAAAGGGAGGGAGGATAGAAAACACAGGCAAGGATGTCCCAGGGAAGCACAGAGCTGAAGGCCTGGATGCAGGAGGACACAAGCCACAGCCAGCTGCGGCCAGCAGAGCCTCACGTGGGCGTTGCCAGCATTCCCACAACACCAGATCCACCACCAGCTGGATGGGCTCTTCCCCTCCTGTCACAGTCCTCAGCCATGGCGCTGAGACACAGGCTCACAACACCTGGGCCCTGCTGTGGCATGTTCAGGAAGTTGGGCCCTCAGGACTGCCTCCTGTTGTGGGGACTTCTTGAGACATGTTCCTGCCTTTCACAGCTCAGGTGCAGAGGAAAACCCGATTTCTCTTTGTCCTCAGGCTCCACCTCAGCCAAGGGCTTGTCACTGTGGTCCCTCTTCCTTGGGCAAAGGGTCACAGATCCAAGTGCCATTGCCCAAAGGCACAAAGCCCAGCTGCTGCTTCTCACAGTCTTGGCCCCCTGGCTACTGCCGCTTGGCTTTGTACGGGCGGGAGCGTTTCCGGCGGTCCGGCTTCCTCTGCTTGTGCAGGCGCCCGATGCTGACTCCCTGCCGCCTGCGGACCGAGATGTTCTGCTCCACCAGACTGGCCAGCATGCCTGCAGGAGAGAGCAGACACACATGGGCCTGGAGTGCTAGAACTGCCCCAACTGGAGGGCATCCCTCCCTCCCT
>NW_008665110.1:0-20408 GCF_000695815.1 Acanthisitta chloris | reverse complement strand
CTGGGACTAGATCATCTGTAAGGTCCACTTCAAACCCTAAACTCTATGACATCCCTCCAATGCACACATATCTACACACATTCTTATTCTCCAGTGGGCAAGATGCTGTGACAGCCAGCTCTTCCATATAAAACAACAGCTACATTACAACTGAACAGGAAAATTGCTGTTCAAATTTTTTCTGTCTAATTGAAATCAATTTTCATATGTATATTTCTAAAAATCTGGTCTGTCCAATTTACCTCACTAAAGTTTTTTGTGGATCAAACCCTGTTTTTCTTCTGAGCTGGCAACATATGAGTTGCAGAATGGCAAATGTCAATCAGGTGTTAGGAAAGATAACTTGACAAGGGTGGTCAGTTGGTGGTCAAGGATGGTCAACTGGAATGGGCTGACCAGAGAGGCCATTGGAGCTTCATGTTTTGAGACTTGATTCACAGCTTCAAAGCTGGCCCTGATTTCAGTGGAGAACTGGATCAGATAAGCTCCAAAGTTCCCTTTTATGCCAAATTATTCTGTGATTCTCTGAAATAAGGATGGAGTCTGACTAGAAGTATGCCCATATGACTAGCTGACTGGTATGGCAAAAGACAAGCACTTAGAGAAGAAAATTCAACTCCTTAGCCCGTTTTCTTAAGACTGGGACACTTACTCTTCATGCTTTTGTCTCTCCAAGAATTACAGGAGAAAACTATGACTGTCTGAGACTTGATATATAACTTATACATAATCTCAGGAGAGATGAATTCCAGTTTGAGGAACATTTTTTGGATCAACTGTGGCTTCATGTTTACACTGAGCAGATAAACTGAACAGAAAGACAGCACAAGACAGTGACTGAACACTGCTTGCTACCACATGTACTGTAACCAACAGTCTCAATCTGCCATTGCAACAGAACATTTTTGATCTGTAAGAAAGAAGCATCTGACTTTCAGCTTCTTTTTGGAACGAGGCACTAATTCATTTTGAAAGATCCATCTCCAGCATGCAGGCTAGAAGAGCTCTTGTAGCGCACTGCACTGTATGGGTAACAGACTGAGACTGAACTTTTTTTAGCATGAAATGCATTCCTTTGTCTAGAGAGCTCAATTTATGAGGTTAGCCAAGTCTACATTTTTCTAAAAGCAATTCCAACAGAGGGCAGTACTCCCGATGAACTATCCCACTGTAATTTACTGACATTCCTGGAGAGACATAGGCACAGTGTGTTCCTGTATTCTGTATGAGATATCACCAAGCCCTGAGGTCACAGATTACAGCAACATTTAATAAAGGCATGTACACAGTGATCAAAAGAGCACACTGTAGACGATCCCATACTACAAGATTTTGTGTTTCCTCAGAAATACAACACAACTACAGGAAATTTGCTGTGAAAAGGTTATGAAAAATCATCAGCTATTAGTGAATGTAGCCTCAAAGACTTGGTTACTTCTCTTAACTGTGGTATGAAATAAAAGCAAAATGGCAAGCTAAAAATTCTTACGTTCATTAATTATATTTTTAAGTAATAGATTTTAAGTAAGATTTGACCAAGAGTGAGAGTAACATCAAGAAAAAAGGATCTAGGCCAAAAGCAGCTGCTATTGTTGTGCATTACTTTTCTTTCTCATGTAATGGTTGTCTTGTACCATCTTTGCAACACAAGCTGTTAGTACATTTGATCAGAAAGAATGCTACCTTATTATATCCACATTTTAGTGATGAGTTCTTCACTGTAAAGCCCATCTGGTGGTCAAATCCACCCGAACACCTGCACTATGGTAATTTAAATACAAGGTTGCAATCTAAGTAATTTTGTCAACAGTGACTGTTATCATCTATTCACAAACCTGGAACACAGGTTAGAACTCTCACCCTTTCAAACAAGAAGCTTAAATGAGATGACAGACAAAAGTGACAGTCTCCCTCTGTACAATCACACATGACAATCCTCTGCCTGACTGGAACAAATCTGAAGCAAAGCAGTTTTGTCAGCAACTGCCAATTTTCTTGAACTGAATGCACTTTGCAAAAAGCACCAGTCTTAATTACATTTCATGCACTTAGTCCAGTCAGCGATGGCACACACAGTCACAGTCCACTGGAAATTGTCGTTCTTCCCTATCAAGTCATTTGGCTGGGACTTAGAATCATAGAGTGTTGGGGGGGTGGAATGGACCTTGAAGATCACCGAGTCCCACCAACCCCTGCCCTGGGCAGGGACACCTCCCACCAGACCAGATTGCTCGATGCTTTAGCCATCCTTTAATGGACACTGCCAAGGCTGGAGAAGCCACAGCCTCCCTGGGCAACCTGTGCCAGTGTCTCACCACCCTCACAGGGAAAAACGTCTTCCTAACATCTAATCTAAATGTACCCTCTTGCAGTTTAAACCCATTCCCTCTCGTCCTAGCACTACATGACTGTGTAAATAGCACCTCTCCAGCATTAAGCACATCTCCTTGATATTTTTGTAGGTTAGCCCTTACTGACAGAAGTGATACAGCTTCAGCAAAGACATCTGTCCTCCATACGTATGTTAATCTTGCCTTCATTTTGCACACAAATGTGTCCAAATCTATTATTACAGACTCATATGGATAAAGGTCAGTAGGATATACAATATATAAATAGTTACATGTGAAAAGAGAAGAGAAAGTAAGATATTGAACACTTGTTTACATAATTTAGCCTTTAACCTTGCATGTTTTATTCCTTCCTCAAACATTGTCCTTCCTTCCCCCACTGTGAATTAACTTCTGGTTTGCCAAATGACCTCTGCAAAATTGACAGTGAAGTGAACAGAGCCCAGTCCCTCCTGTATGAAGAGAGGAGCAGATCTCTAATGGTTATATACTGATCTTGTTTCTCAGTTGTGTTTGCGGAGTTCAGTTTTCTTCAGGTGCAAGGATGAGAGGATCTGTGTTATATAAGGAACCCACACCAAGGTTTTCTTAACTTACGGACTTGATGTCAAGTTTCTGTGAGCTTAAATGCAAGAGGGACTAGACTGTAAAGCTATGGAGAAAGTCCTGATAGAGATGCGATGGCATCAAATGAAGAGTGAAAGCCAGAAAACATGTTGTAATGCTAGATTACACTTCTTGCAGCAATAACCTTTGCAGGAAAAGCACTCCTACAAAGCAAATAACTTTCCAATGGAGGAAATGCTTTAAAGTAATCCTTAATTTCTGTCTCAAAGATTAACCTAAAGCACCAACAATAAACTTGCTGTACTTAAAAATGCGCAAATACACTCACCAGCACTTTCACCCCAAGAATCCTGGCCATTCCCCTTGACTTACCCGCTTATGAAGACGTTCTGCTTCCTCCTGATATGCAGCAAGTTGCTGTTTCCATTGTTTCACATTGGCAGTGGACTCCAGCAGGGCTGCTGTGAGCTTAGCATTATTCCCCTTGAGCGTGGCCAGCTCTGCCTCCCAATGCTTGCTGATTGTTGAACTGCACAGACAGAATGAGAATGGTCAGAGCCCCCAGATCTCTTCCTTTTTCTCTTTTAATGTCTTATCAATTTTGGTTTAATAGCCAGGAAAGACAAAATTATGCAAAAATCCTATGACTGAATGACCAAATAAGAATCCAAATGCTTAAATCATCAAAACCATGAGTTAAGAAAATGCAAGTACAACATTACTGGAAAACAACATCCACCCTCCCAGTTCAACAGGGTGTTTTTATAGATAGTGTCAAAGATTATAAAACCCACATCAACTCCCCAAAAGCAACAGCAATGCAATTCTAGACTATGTATATGATTAGTCACCATTTTAACATATATGCATTGAATGAAAGTGCCTTTTTCCCTTACTACTTAATGAAATTGAGTGCAGAAAAACATTTGTCACTGACTTGATTAAAGGGAGCTAATACAGCGTTTTGGAAGGACAGCTTGGTTGTCTTAATGCAAGTCTCCTATTTCTGAAATAAACTTTTTTTATTAAGTATCATATTTAATTTGTACTTTCAAGCTCAAAGATCTTAAATTTCACAATACTATTAACATGTTTTTCCTCAGTAATATCAGGAAGAGGCTAAAGAACAAGTATCACAGATATATCACAGCATTATGGCAAAGAGGAGGCTGATGCTGAAGTTTACTGAAGTAGCCTACAGAGGAAGATTCTTGCTTACAACTTAGTTATTCTCTGAGCACACACAAGGCTTTGATTTTCACAGGTAATTAGTTTGCCAACATCCACAGACCCTATCTTTACACTCAGTATGCAAGGGAAAAATATCTCAGACACACCAGGAAAACGCATTAATATGCAAATAGCTCATTAATGTTCACTTGTATAATGCTAACAGCATGTGAGGTGCATACCTACATGGAAAATACATATAGAAAGTAATTAATTTTGTCTAATTAGCTTAACATTAAAGGCATCACTGAAAAGCAAAGATCTGTAACTCTGGTCAAAGTGATTTTGTGATGAATGATGAGGACTTATCATTATAGAATTATTTACTTCAATAAATATATTTTGATATTAACATAATTATATTTTATTACTATTTTCCAGGCAAGCTTATAGATTTATCTGAATTTTGTGCACATGAACAATGAAACATTCTGCCATCATTCTGTCCACTTAGTTTCTTTCTTCCATTTCCTCCATATGCCACGTCCACCCCAAGAAAGCATTTTCACAAACATTATGACTCCTATGAATGCTCCTTAGGTGTTCAAAATCAGCCAGACACCAAGGAACATTCATTACCAATTCAGATCACATATACTGTTTCCCTAAAATGTCCTATCTGATCCCTCCATGCTCCAGCTTTTCCTTCCAAATACACTGCTTCATCCCCTTGAATAGGACTACAAGTTCCTCCGGAAGACGATTTTGACCTCTTTCAAACTGCTCTAGCATTTCACGATCTATACAACTAATTAGAAGTTCACCACTGGAAATTTTAGATCATAAATGACTAAACTAAAATAATGATGATCCTACTTCATCGGGGAACAGTGACTCACATATTCAAGAGGACAAGCACAAATTTCTGTAACCATGTCTCCTCTTCTTTCTCTGTAATCAGATTTCATTTTCACTTGTACCAGCCCAGCAGATCCAAAAATTCTGTTCAAAAATGCTCAACATATCTAGTTCAGGATGATATTCACAACTCTTTTTTGATGTCCTGATCTGGCAAAGAAATATACATCCCAACAGTTTCATGTAAGTGAGTAGTTTCATTTAGTAGTCCTGCTATGGCTGGACTGCAAGCAACTACTAGCTAGTAGCAAATTGTATGTGACACTTTACAAAACCAGCAAACTGTGTGTGGCACTTAGACATGCTTACAGAAAGTGTCTCTACTACTCATCTTTGCCCACCAAAGAAATAAGCAACAAAACTTTATACTGATGTGTTACAACTGTATCTGCAGCAGCTACAGGCTGAGAACTGTTGCATCACTTATTATCCTAAGGAAGTGAGTAGATTTTTTGTAATGTAATAATGTGTATATCAACAATGCTAGTTTTCTAAGCCATGAAGAACCCAGAAGACTCTCAGGTAGTGATGAGTAATGCAAGGGGGATTTGAGGTGTGTTTCGCCTTTGCTCAGGGCCCTCACTACAGTGAGCCAGGAGTTCTTAAGTCATTCCTTGCCCAATGGAATGTCAGCATTAAATATGAAGCATATATTTTCTGTGACTGCTATGGTTACCCTGGTTCAAAGCTGTAAGGTTTCTTTGGATCTGGTTATTTTTCCACTGGTTGTTCTCAACAGGAATACACCAGTATTATTCCTCAACTGCACTTTTTTCCTAGAAGATCTACATAGTGGGCAGGAACATGCTTACTGTGATGCAGGTGTTACTGGTTTGTAGCATATACTCCTTCTTTTCTACAAAGAATTGCTACTGTATCTTCTAGAGATTCTACTGTAGCTCTATAAAATGAAAACATGTTGCATAAATTAGTCTAGTTTTGTATCTGATAATATACAATGACTTCGCAACTATTTAAACTTATCCTGTTTCTTCTTAATGGATATCATACCAGTAACCACAGAACCAAAGATGTGGATTTGTTGTTTCATAAAGTCACAATCTGATTAAAATAGTCCATAACCAAACCTGGCAGTTCTGACTTACTTGTTTCAAATGCTTTCTTGAGAAACAGGGGAAAAAAGGGAAAGAAAAAAAAAAGAAGGTAATTAAATTATGCTCTGTGGACTACTCTGGTTAAAACTGGATTTAGATTAATTATTTTAGGACCAGATAAAATCACACTTAAAACAGGCTGTTCTTAAGCTAGACTAAGAGTATCTGCATTGATGTCTGTATCTGCAGAGCTACCTGCTGGTTCTAATTCACCAACACTTTCTGCAGAGCTACCTGCTGGTTCTAATTCACCAACACTTTCTGAGGAAACCCTGAGAAACATATGGTTCAGACACAATGAGAATTCTCCCTTGGAGGAGAACACCCAGGAGAACGACCACACAAATTCAGAAGCTGATGGACACATATGCAAAATTCAAAGCGCTCCCAAGAACCGCTGGAGCCCATAGCCAGAATTTTGATGGTGGAACAGCTGCACTACAGTCCCTTGGGATAGCTACAAAATAGTAAAAACCTTTTACTTAACTCCTGTCTGAAAGGCTTTTTGCTAAATGGAATTGATTTTGCCCTCAATGCATTAGATTCTGTCATAGAAAATACAATACACAGCCCTGTTGTAAATATCCAAACCAAATCCAAATCATTCCTCGTGTGTTCTGATGTTCTGTGCTCTACGAAGTGCATGAAATACAAACGCTTACTCAGTCACCACAGTGATCCAAACTGCAGTGCAACTTCTACCAGAGCACCTTCCAGCTCTGCCCAGTAGCACACACCAGGGGACACAGGCACACAAGCTCGTGGTCCTGTGGTGCAAGATTTCAACCTGCCTACGTGCTTTGTTTTGTTCTGAAAGCCGTCCATCCCTTTGCTGGCACTGACATAGTTCTAACAGTTGTTTCTTCAGACCTATTAGAATTAACATCACAGACTGTCTGACACACACAGAGTTTCAAGACAGTCCTTCAAAATAAGAAACATCAGTAACGCACACAAGCTCGTGGTCCTGTGGTGCAAGATTTCAACCTGCCTACGTGCTTTGTTTTGTTCTGAAAGCCGTCCATCCCTTTGCTGGCACTGACATAGTTCTAACAGTTGTTTCTTCAGACCTATTAGAATTAACATCACAGACTGTCTGACACACACAGAGTTTCAAGACAGTCCTTCAAAATAAGAAACATCAGTAACACAACTGCTTGTTTTTTCAGCATAGGAAAAAGCACCACCAACTTTTAAAAATACCCAAACGGAAAATGAAGCCTTGTCATTTTTCTTGTGAAACTTCTGAAATCTGAAAGCAAGAGGACAAGCCATTTTGCATACATCCCATTAGTGCACAGGGGAGAAAGGGCCTTAATAGTTAATAGCAAAATATGAGTTTATTGGCTCAATTGATCATGCTATACAATCAAATGTTTTCACAGCAGAGCTTTGGGTCTGACAGTGACGACTGTTCATGGGATCATAAACATCTGCTAGTGCGCAAAAGGTCAAAACTCTCTCTATCCTTGGTGCTGGCCACAGTATCTGGTACGTAACATCAGACATGTCCACAGTCAGAACACCACATGGTGCTCCACTCTCAAGACAAAGGATTCAAAGTCAGACACTTAACATCTGTGACATCCAGTAATTCAATCACTTCCACAAACACACCCCTAGAACAACTGCTGTCTGCTATCACACAGCCTAACTGTGACACCCTCTGAAAGCTGAAGTAGGAGTCAATGATCTTCCTTCCATACTTTCAGGCATTCTGACCAATTAATATCAGGGCGATCTCCTTTCTCACTGGGGATTAGTTACAAGCCCAGTAAGTCACTGAGGAATAGCTTTGGTATCTGTCCATCTGTGACCTGAATAGTGTGCCAGAGGCTATAAATGCATGATTATCTTTCTCTGCAAAGTAGGTCACTTAAGGAAAATTAATCCGAAAAGCTCCAGTCACCACGTTTAGCCAGTTGGAGAAGGCTTGGGAAGGGAGGGGGCGGGAAGCACACATTAATGAGTTGCATTCAGAATGAAGTTATTTTGAGAGATGCCTTCATGAAACAAAGAAACAAAAGCACTTCAAGTTTCTGCTTTTTGAATCACTATTGCTTACTCATTATTTGCTGAGTTGCATGCAGTACCAACACTGCAAAACATGGTTTAAGCTTTATTTCAGATTTATAGAAATGAAACGTGTGCAGAGTACTGCTTTATTAACATTTAGGGGTTTGAATACTGCATTCATTGCATAAAATGAATACATTTCAAAATTTTCCTACAGCACAGTCATGGCTTCAAAAAACTACAGTTACTCAAGAGCAGATGGATTCTTTTCTTCATGTGCCACTGTGATCTGTACTGCAGGTGTGCAATGAGCAGTGCTGTCCTGGGATGGCAGAAACAAGGAGGAATTCAGTTGAGTAAGAATGGAGCACTTTCACTACAAAATTTGGAACCTGGTAAAGAAACTAAATATGTAAGACTTGACAAATATGAACAGAGCAGAGTCCCTGTAGCTGCTGCCCAGATTATAAACAGTGGCATGTGCTGGAAGCAGTCAAAGAGTCTGGTGTAGTTCAGCATTACCAGACAGTGGGAGAGGTATGTCAGCCAGCTGGTAACAATGCATCAGCTGTGCTGGCAGCAAGGGGTGATCGCTTCTGACAGCCTGGCTGATGAGCCATTGAGAGCAGCTCTTCATGCCTAACAAAGCACAGGGCCATTGTGAACCATTTGGTTCTGTCACAGTAGTATCCAAGAGGTCTAGTGAACTCAAGTAGTGTCACTTCATCTCTTTGGGAGTGTGAGACAAGTGGTTGGGTTTACGTACAACCTCATTGTTCATTTGGAAAGGAATTTTGCAGAAGGTCCTTATGAAATCCTGCACATTAAAGAAGCTTCTGACAATGCTGAAGGCTAGAAGGGTGAGATCTCTGCAACAGGCTATGCTTGGTATTGCCTACACTGAAATGATGTGACTGATTAGATGGAGACATTGACTCTGGTGGCACAGTGGATGATTGCAGCATCCCCAATGTACTCCTAAAAGCTCACAAGAAACCTCCTCTCATTCACGCTGAAAATGACAGCTAAGCTCCCTATCTTACATCCTGACTTAGAAGAAATTTTAAACAGGCATTTTGGAATTTCATCCCCTTTCACAGATTTCAAAAGGCATCTTCTGTGGCCATCTACTAAATGTGTAGAACTACTTCATGATGGAAAGGATTTCAACATGATGTTTTTTGGGTTTGTTCCGTTGCTAGTCCAATGCACCATGAGCTCTTGGTAATGAGATGGAAACCTCTCCCTCTTCCTTGAATATTCAAAGCAAAACTGGAAACAGAAGAGAAATTTGTCCTTTATTGAATTATACTTAATTAGGAGCCCTACAATGAGTGGGAGATTGAAGAAAGAGCAGTAGAGTGGACCAGGCTCTATCACCGTTACAGGAAGAGGCAAGAAGGACAGGTTTTGAGTTGTTTTGCCATTTTAGTCTTCGTACAGAGCCGCCTGCTTGTGTGGGCCCAGAAGATTCAACCACTCAAAAGACCCAGAACTTATGTACATAAGGGCAATAGTCACTTACTTAAATAATTCAAGACCAGCAAAAAAGGAAAAGCTGTGGTAAGAATGACATGTTTTGTAAGAAGAAAACTTAAGAAACAAACAAAAATTGACTCTTCACAGCCACTGCTTATTGTCTTCTATGCAGTTGTGGTTTACTGGACACATACAAGAGGAAGTCTTATTTGATAAACTGAAGTTTATTAAAAGAGAGTAAATCCTCTCAAAATTATAATCCAGAGATAATTACCAGGAAATTGCTTTGAGTTAAATATTTTGAGTGAGGCCAATGAAAAACTAATTAATATTCAAAGAGATCCTTATCCTTAATTAGAGTATTCAAAAGAATTTTTAGCAAAGGAGGATAGCTCCCCTGGGGAGAGAAGTAGGAACATTAACTGAGCATGAAAGATCTGCTCTTCCCTTTGGGATAAGGAGTATCTACATGATCTCAGTGGAGTTACATCAGCACGAAACCAGAGAAACATAGTTGTGAATCAGCTCGTAGCAAAAGAGATGAAGAAGGCCCTCGAAGCACACTGTATTTCAAGTGAGGTGGCCAATATCAAAGCCAGTATGTGTGTGTTGGAAAGGGAGAAAGGCAGCCGAACGGATTAAATCAGCAGGTGAAAGCATTACATTTCTGGGAGTCTATCATTCCCTACAAATGTTGGAGGTTTATCCCACTCCAGAATGCATTATGTTGTTTTGTTTTGCACACCCCTTTGCTCAAACCAAAACTACAATAGGCTTGAACTCCCAATTTCTATGTCAGTGCAGCAGGCAAATGCAGCAGCTTTTTCTGCAGATTTACGCAGGTCCAAATATGGAGCAATTACAGATTTCGCCTTCACAGCATTTCACATATGATCTTTCACTTTCATTTAGCCTTTCAGCTTGACCATGCTCCTGACCGGATCCTCAGTTGTCCAGAGTACCCATGGACAGGAGAAGAGTCGCCTTTCAAGTTCTGTTATGGGTTATTCTGTTTCTAGGCAGCTCTTGTGTGGTGCCATATCAGCTCGCTGGGGAAAGGTCCATGTTTGTGCAGACTTTATGGATGAAAATTACCACAGAAATTGAGTAATGATACAGACTCTTTCCACCATATAGCAGACCACTAAGCAATGCAAATCTGTGACTATAGGCTGATTGGCCACCTAAATCCAGGCTCTGTATTTTGTAATAGAGCCTTCTCTCATCACAGGCCCATAGAAACCACCACAACATTGACTGCCTTCAGTATGGAAACTTTCACTGAGAAACAGACTGGATATGAGATCCTTTTTAACAAGGGGAAATCTCACATAAATATTACCTATGGAGACCCAGCATGGTATTCCTGCAAAAGGCAATAAAGCCAGAGCTAAAAATGGCCTAGTATGGCAGTGTTCACTGCTTATTGAAACACTAAGAGTCAAGAGAACAGAAGAGTCCCTGAAAGGCACTCCACGGGATGCAGAGCATTGGGTATTAACACAAAATTAATGCTTCAGTAATGATTATCAATGAGAGGATTAGGTCCCAGTCCTGACACAGGTTAAAGGGGAAGGACAAAGAAAAGAGTGAATCTTCTTTGCAAGAAACAATGATGTTTTCAAGTCTCTCATATGGTCTGACAATGCACACTGGAAGTGTTTACATAGGTGACATTTAGACTCTGTTTCTCATTAAACTTTTACTGTTAAGAACAGTTTTATCCATGCTTTTGTACAGTGCATCACAAAGCAAAAGTCTTGTATTTAACCTGAAGGAAGGCTCTTATTCCTCTGAAGAGACTCAGCTTCTAATTTTACTCTTTTAAAAGATCTCAATTTTCTCTTAGTCACTGAATTTTATATAGTAAACAGACACTTGGTTATCTCTCCACAAAGGCCACAAAGGATAAACCAAAACCACTAACTCTTTCTTATAACTTTTAGCCCTTTGAAAGAGCAAGCATGGCTAATTAATTTCTAGCTTTTTTGTATTAATCATTAAAATCCTATAGACCTAACATTTATCACATACTCTGAAAAATTAAAAAATATTTGCCCTTGCTCCTCTACTGAAATTGCTTATCAGTAGCACTGCAAGTATTTTATTCTCATGCCCGTGAGACCTCGCAGACCTAAAATCCTATCACATACTCTGAAAAAGTAAAGAAAAAAATTGCCCTTGTGCCCTTATTGAAATTGCATATTGGTATAATTGGAAGTAGCTTATGCTCAGATCTGTAATGTACCCTATATTTTTCACAGCTGATACCCAGTAAGTTTTTTTAGTGCACTGAACATTAGGAATAATTCCTTACTGTTGCTATAGCACCAAATACTTCAAGTATTCCAACACAACTCGATTTTCAAAAGCAAACAAAGTTATTTAGGAACTCACATCCCATTTTCTAAAATGACTAGGTGTTTTTCTGCAAAGAAAATAGAACTGATCCTGGTGTCTACGACACTTTATCACTTTCTGAAAGCAATTAGATGATGTGGCTATCAGCGAGTCAGATACTAGGACACAGTGACCCTGACACCACAATAATCTGAATTACAGCCACTTTCATTCTGGAATTCATCTGTGCACACAAGAATTTAAAGCAGTTTAACTGTAAATTCACACTCTGAATTAGTATGGATTAATTTTGCTGAGGCCCCTGTCTAGACAAAACCACAGGTTTCCTTGGAAAATCCTACCTCCAACAACAATTTGCATGTGCATTGAATCAACTCTCACTGTCAGCAATATAACAGAATAGAGTATTCAGCTTTCCTACACATCTCTCACCTGAGCTGTAATTTATCGCGTGCGATTCAGACTGTGCTCTCAATTACACCTCGATGAGTTTGATACACTTCCCCAGTTTTACCACAAAAATACTGTGGTAGTAAGGACAAGGAACAACTCCTTTAGCGGTGAGCACCTTCTCCACTAAGAAGGCCCAAAAGCACTGAACTTCCAAAGGCTGTATGCTCTGAGGAGTTAATACTCTTCAAACTGCCCAGCTCTGTGACACCTGCCCGGAGAGATTCGAAGCAGTTTGCACATAAGCCAGGTTTAGCACCTTCCATCTCCACAGTCATCCAAGGCTTTATGGGATCTATAACTCTCCCACTCCCATCGGAAACACTCCTTGGCATGCAGTGTACATCTGTGCTTTTGTGAAAGGAGAATACCACTCAAGTGGGTGGCAATGCACCCTCTGGTCCTTGCAGGTATGTGGAACTGCAAAAGGACTCCATACAAAACACAGTAACTGTCTTACAGCCACAAGGATGCTGAATGGGCACAGAAGACTTGCAGCATCACTGCGGCACATGAGGAAACAGTTCAGCCCTCAGTGCCAAGGCACATTCTATTTAGCAGTATGGAAGTGGCCCTCAAGGCTGTGGCAGCCACAGGACTATTCTATGGAGCTCAGAAGATATTTCCAGCTTGACAATAGCAGAGTGAAGACAGTAAGAGCTACGCTTTAGGCAATCTCAGCCACATCAGAGCAGTGACGTGGGTCAAGGGACCTCTCCCAACCCTGTAAGTCTGACATACACCACACACAAGTGCTCTGTCTGCATCTCTAGGAGCTATCACAGCTGTAACTGGAGTGTGTTGCGCCTCTGCTGAAGGCAGAGCAGCTGTTACGACTGGCTCAACATGGGAGATTTACCCGTGCCTATTTTAGATCTTAGCTGAACCTTCTGCGACTGATACCACAGAACAGCTCAGCCCCCAAGACCCTTTAACACTTGTTCCCGTATTAGTTTCACAGCAAACGCTGACCTCAGCAGAACACTCATTGTAAGGCCTCACAACTCCACTACTAGCAGCAGAAAGTCATTCTTACAGCATGACCTACAGAAATACTTGCATGTGATTAGGTGGTTGTATAAAGAGTCTGAATTATGACTGCCTGGCCTTCACCCAGCTAGTGCATTAGTTTATCTTACCATATAAAATAGTAACTACTGGTGCAATTCATTTTTGCATTACAATTGCCAGTTTGCTTATCCCAGTAAATACAACAATGTGCATTAATTGCACAGTTAGTGCCGGAGATGAACTGTCAATTTACATGCTGACAAGAAAATAAGCTTATTCCATTAGAGGAACTGAAGCTATACGGGAGCATGGAAAATTTAATTAAGTTTCATTTATCTCCTGTGATAGCCATACAACTACTTAAGAGTCAATAGCCTATATATAAAGTCCAAAGTAAACCATCTATGGAGCTATCAGAAGCACTTTGAAGAACAAGCAGTAAGTTGTGTGATAGGATCACAGTAAAAAATTTATTGACTGTATAGGTTTGAATAAAACAACTCACAGGTGAGTTGTAACACAAGTGAATACTGCAACTCATCTTTTCTTTTTTCCATTCCAGTTCTTTAAAAGAATGGAAGTATCATAGTATATTAAGGGGTTGGAATGGACCTTAGAGATCATGTAGTCCCAACGCCTGCCCTGGGCAGGGACACCTCCCACCAGAGCAGGTTGCTCAAGGCTTCATCCAACCTGGCCTTGAACACTGACAGGGTTGGGGCATCCAAGCATTAAATTTGCCTTGTTTAAACCAAATCTGGATCCAAGAAGTGACTATGCTGATCCTAGAGTCAAATTCACTAAGAACAAATTAAGTGGATGAAAAAAAAAGATCAAATTTAAGACATGGGACACCTCTGATACTAGTATTTTTCCTACGAACTACAGCTCAACACACAGAGAAAAGAGTCCTTGCCTAAGTTTCTCTCTCTCCCTTATTGTAAAATGTCCAACTTTTTAAGAAAAAACCTAACGTGGTACCTTCCTTAATCAACTGGTAGTTGGTAGCTCTTATTTACTCAGTCTAGATCTTGGGTTTCCTTCAGCTTCTCTTCAGAATAACACATAGACAATTGGCTTAAGAACTCAGCTGAAGATAAAATGTACTAATTTATAGACCTGCTCTTCCCACTTCAACACTCAATTGAAGTAAGAGAATGCAAAGAATGCCAAGCTTGGCTCCACTGATCTCTCCCCATCTTAGTTAACTCATCACAAACTCAACAGGGAAAGTATGAAGGTGTGCATGAATTTTGCCAGTTGTGAATTCACAGACAGCAGAGCAAATGCTGATCTTCCACCCTTTCATGAGGCTACAACTATGTGCCACGTTTAGACAGGTTTGTTTTCCAGTATTGCAAGCTCTATTTTACTTTCCCTGATAAGGCCCCTAGACTAGGGAAGAGGTAGGGCAAACACCATGACGTGAAGATGTTTCACAGCCAGCTTTCCCCAGCCTCCTGCTGTGCTGAACATAAGCCCAGCACAGTCTGTGAAGAGCTGAAGTAGAATTAAACAGGAATATCAAAACCTCTGGAGAGTGTGGCAGGAAGGCACTACACAATTGGTGCTGTCATATAATTACATTAGTTTTAAATTTTTAAGTATTTCCTAAATAAAGTGAAGAGGTAACTCACAGTCATACACAGCGATCAGCTGGATCACACTTCAGTCACGTAGGAAACTGTTTTAGCTATCCTCTTAGGCCAACTTAATCTGAATGTATTGACTGAATGAAAAAGCATTTGGCTTCAGACATCAAAATTGTATCTTAATTCTGTATCAATTTTCACTATAGTTGGGGGGAGAGAAACTCTTTTGTTTTTCTTCCTTTGGCAAACTACTAGAGGTAGGTAACTTAGTAGAATTCAGTAATTTCCGGGTTTTAGTTTGGGTTGGGCTGGGCCTTTTTTGGCCTGTGCAATGTTATTTGAAGAAAATTACTTCTTAATTACATGTGGGGCTGCAGTCTCCCAGAAGAATGGTTTCCACTATTCTAACTTTAATTTAGAAACCAAAGTCTTTGCATTTCATATCAGAAGACAGAACATCATTATATCACAATGCCACAGAGTAAAATCTGCAAAGGCAACAACCATACAATCAAAGCTAATCACAACAAATGGACCACACACAGTGTTTTATTATTGTGCACTTGAGAAAAACAGAGTTCTAGACATTCAGGACATTTTATTTCAGCACCTTCGCCCAGCTCTAGCTTCCTTCATTTGCCAAATGGCTTAAGAACTGATTAAAAAAACCTTCTTATATTCTAGTTCATCACTGATTTGTGCCAACCCAATTCATTACAGACAAATCTTGATGGCTGTTAGGTGTCACTGTGAAATACTTTGATGATGCTTATGAATTGCCAGTTGTCCTCATCTCACCAATGAGCTATTCAGCAACTTATATTCATCTCAGCAGAGCCTCCTGTTATGTGATCCAAACACTGATCAACTCAAACCACTTTCTGCTGGTACTACAAAATGTCACTGACATCTACACTGATAATTAAGGAGCTCAAAGGATGTAACTCTTTAGGTACAGAAACCTCCCCTAAAGCATAAAGCTGATGGAGAGCTACAGGAAACGTTGATCTCCATTTAGCTGTATTCCTCATTTTATTGTTCAAGCTAACTCTTACCTCAAAAAGAGAATATATTAAGTACATATTTCTGAGAGGCAAAATAGTCTAATTCTGTGTTTATGTGTGCCTGCCCCTAAACTCTACTTATGTCTGCCAGAAGCAGGCTGACATTAGCAAAGTTCCATTGCAAGGACGTACTACCACATGACAGAAAAACATCAACATGACACAATTATCTTCAGTAACACAACTTGTTCAGGTGGAACCTGAATGCCACTTGTGCATTCAGACACATCCTGAAATGGCTTACAAGAAAGCAACTTTGAACTTTTACTTCATCAATTATCTTTGAATCTAGTCTTCTCAGGGTTTACACTATCTGGACAGGAATCCTGACCTGGAGAGTAGGGAGAGTAATTGTCCCAGCCCAACAGGGAGCCATGGCAGGGCAACAGCAATCCTAGGGAACATGACACTGTGTTGCCTCCATAGAAAAAAGGAAGCAAAACTCTGGATAACAGCATTGCCATGAGGTACAAATAACCTTGAGGAAAGCTACTTTTGTATAAGTGATTCATCTAAATATGAAACAATCCTTTTTAAATTACACTGTTAGTACTTGTGCTATGCTTTTTTAATAGAGTTTTCTAAAATTATTTTCTCTGCTTTGTCCAACTTTAGTTTTTACATAAACTTTAATTTTTTTAGATATTCTTTCACAAAGTGGGCAGAGTTAATCCATTTGGATGAGTCCTACCATTAAATACCTAAGACCAGCAAGTGGTTTCATCAAGTTCACCATGATTTCTTTGCACCACACAGAGAACTGTATGTTGGCTCTGAACTGGTGAAGTCAACAGGCACAACACAGGTAGCTCCTAAGCCACATGTGCCTGGAGTGAAAAATTTCCCAGGGGACAGAAACATTTAGGCAGCTCTGTCCAAACCTCCATTCTGCCTAACTGCTGGAGGAGTCTGTACCAGCTGCTCAAGGTATAGTTGCTAATTACAGTTGCTAGTTCTGAAGCTTTACTCTGGCATCAGAGAGATAGCAAAGGAACAGGAGACTCAGCCACCTCTTGAATTCATGTGCCATTTCTGCCTCCTTTTAGCCCGAGCAGAATTTGGTACAGCAGCACTTCAGTCTCATATGTCAACAGGAAGGAATCCGTAACTTAAGCAACTGCTGTCAGCTACCACTGGCTCTGACTTTCCATGGTAATGCTCCAGTAGAGAGGTATCCATTTGACTAAAATTAGCTAATTTGAAGTCCATATGGGCTTCATTAACACCATCTAAGGACTTTATGAAATGGCAAAGCCCGTGGATCCAAGGATCAATGTAGTGCGCTTTAGGGGAATCCACAACTAATAATTCACCAAGACTTAATGTGAAAACTTCGTGACTTAGGATGCTTTGCATCTTGTAACTCAGGTCGGATGTAATGTAAACGCCCTTACCACATATCTGATAGCATTCTTATAAACAAGAGCAGGAATAAAATGTCTGGCTCTTAAGCTCAAATACTTGAAGAAGATGGTGCAAACCATCTCCTTCCTGTTTCCAGAGAGTACCTCTTGTACAAGGAGAGGGGGCAGATAGGAAGGAAGTAATACAGCAAAGTCTAAAAGCAATATAAAAATCCACAAACTAAATTGATCATCTCCAGCATGCTGTTAAAGGATGAAGTTACATTTATTTATAGTATGCTTAGGAGTTTGAGAAAAATGAGTTCTACACTGTTTCAAGAACAGTAATTAAGTCTTTAATGCTGTCATCATAGTTGTCTGATCATCATCAGGCCTTCCAGATGGCAGTGAAACCATAACCACACAGTATAGATAAGATTTCTGAAGCAGATATCTATCTATGCAGCCTCTCACATGAGAAGTTCATATACCACATGATCCACCACTACACTCGAGGTAACACAGAGGGCAGAATAACCTGTTGGTATCAGTATAAAAAGCTCTGATCTGATAAAAATCATATGCCTCCAATGGAGCTTTGCCCTTGATAAAATATTCTGAGTTACAGACTTTTTTCTTCCTCCCTCACTCTTTCAAAGAATACTTCCCCCATGTATTCCACTGGGCTTGGCCCCACTGCCTAAAAAGTGTAACATACATCCTGTCCCTTAGAATAAAGCAGGCAGATGAGGGACAGCAACACAGAGAAGTTTCAGAAGAGCATGGGAACAGGCAAGACGGACAGTATACCTGATAAAGAGTAGAGGGGCCAAGTGACTTGGGAACACAAAGATTCTACATTTGAAAAGAGCCACAAACTGAAAGGTTTGGGCTTGTTTTGTTTGTTTGTTTTATCACAGAATCATAAGATTGGTGGTTGGAAGGGACCTTAATGATTACCTAGCTCCAACCCTCCTGCCATGGGCAGGGACACCTTCCACTAGACCAAGTTGCTCAAAGTCCCATTCAACAGGGCCTGGAACACTTCCAGGGATGAAGCAGCCACAAGTTCTCTGGGCAACCTGTTCGGTGTCTCATCACCCTCACTGTAAAACATTGGGGTGAAGATATTCAAGCACTTGAGCAACCGAACAACTGGACATATTTCTTCATTAAGAACGTACACTTCCCAAATACTCAAGTATGGCCCTGAGGGGGCAGGTTTATGTGGACTTTAAAAGAGTAAGGCTGTATTTTGAGAGTATATTGCTGCAATGAGTTGTAACATGTTTTAATAGAACAAAACTGACAAAAAGCCAAGTTATCTCTTGCTGTCTGAGGTTTTTTTAAAGCTGGTTTTAGCTTGTGGACTTTGAACTCAAAATTGTTCAGCAACACTTCAATTTCTTTCACTTCTAAGGAATATGACAGACATTCTTCCATGACTACTATGACTGCAAGTTGCACAAGCCCATCCATGTTCTGTACACTGAATGTACTCAATAATCCAAAGTTATTCAAGAACTGAACCTTGAGATGAGTAAAATACCTCACACATTTGAAGACAGTGATGCAGATTATTCTGCACAAATCTTCAATTTTCTTAAAATTCTTCTATCTGAAACTGTGCAACTTTCTCCCTAATTTCTATGTGGATGGGAATATGTACCCTGAAACCCAAGACCAGACTATTCTTGTGTTTCTTAGAACTACATTATAATTACAGAGTCCATTTAGAGACAGAAAACAGCTAATGAACAACTCTGAAAAAGTTTCTTTAGCATTTGCCTACCCAAACAGATGGTTGCATAAGCACTGTATTTTGTGTTGGTAAAGATAGGAGAACTAAGACTTGCACTTGAAATGAAGCAGCTACACACCAGCTACTAGGAGTCTTTATTTTCTAACACACTGCTGAGTGGCTGTTGGGGCACAACTTGAAAAGGTCTCTTTGGGGAGACAAAGCATGTGTGTGTGCAGATGGGTGCATACTCTTACCTGCAGAACAGACTGCCACAGGAAAGCCTTGTTACAAATAGCCAAAATTCCAGGCTCTGAAGTAAACCCCTACCTCCTCACCAAGAACTAATCCCAGGCTGAAGGTAAGGGCATGAATGGTTCAAGTTACCTTGGTCATGAAATACTTAAATGCATCAACTTTCCTAGCTAATGAGGAGACAGCGACGTGTGAGTGATCAGACTTTGTGAAAAACATGTTTGTCTTGCAAAACATTCCCTCTGACTTTGATTTAACAATAGGCTTCTCTTCTCAGGAGTCATGACTGTTAGAAAATCCATTGAGACTCAGGAAATCGATAGCTATGCGGGTTGTTTTTTTTCTCATTGTAACTTCAGGTGTTACTGGCTTTCTGGTTTTCTTTCTTTAAAGGGAAGCTGAAAAATGGTTAAGCATGCAGTGGTGCTTCCAACCCAAAGAAACCATAACATGTGCAGCTTCAAAGTATTAAGTCTTCCCGCAGATGATGTTCAAATAAAAGCAATTCTACAAAGTGACTATTTCATCTTAAAACTTTTCACTGTGGTTTTTTTCTGGACAATAGTGCGTTGAGACCTGCAGCATTTCTTTGGTGTGTCTGTTCTCTTTGATACCAATGACACTTTTCAGTTTCAAAAATAAATGTTTGAAAAGGCACTGGTTATACTTGGAAATGCTGACCTAACTTCAGCAACATTTACCCAAAGAGATCTCTGGTATATTACAGACAGGACCTTGGACTCCTTCATGGTGACTAGGGAAAGTTCAGTTTGCATCTTACAGAATCATAAAATCATAGAATATTTAGGGTTGGAAAGGACCTTAAAGATCATCTAGTCCCAACTCTTCCCTGCCAGGGTTGGGGCATCCACAACTTTCCTGGGCAACCTGTGCCAGTGTCTTACCAACCTCAAAGAAGAAATTTAGATATTAGGAAGAAATTCTCAGTTGGCAGCCAGTCACTAGTAGTGTTCC
>NW_008665109.1:0-8929 GCF_000695815.1 Acanthisitta chloris | reverse complement strand
CAGATATGTTACTGGCACTATGCCAGCTTGCATTTTAAAAAAGAAACAGGATAAAAAAATATAAGGTTCCATAGACATACTGACTCATCTGTTCTGTAAATGACAAAATATCTATCTCTATTTGACTCATCAAGGACCAGGTAGTCTTATAAGACAAAAGGCTGACTATGGTCTCTTGGAATTAATTTCCCAGGGAAGAAAGTCAAAATCATATAGAGAAATATACTTGAAAGACTTCAGGGAGTCCTACTGCCCCAACTGAAATGGCTTTTTCTTGTAAGAAATATGGGAAGATCTTGACGTAGGTGAAGCATGCGATATCGCCATTCTTTCACGCAAATGGCAGATAAAGATTTTTGGAGGAGTTTGCCCTATACAACTAGCTTAATTAATAACTAGATTAGCATGTAGCTTTGAGTATGTAATATATATTAAAGAAACATATAAATAGATACTATTCAACGCCAACAAAAAGACTGACAGTGTCTATACCTGATGCCAAATGCACCGAGTAAACAAGAAAGAGAAAGTACCATGTCTCTCATCTAGAACAGCTGCAGACACAGTACCTAGATGCTTCCTGAGAAAGATGCCTTTACACTAATTAAATTTCTATCCTTTCTACAGGAGATTTACCATTCACTTTTAGTAACTGGATACCAGTGATTCATTCTATGATATCAAGATGTAACACTTCTCTGTTGTAAGCAACCACAGTAACAGCCTATATTTTATTTGCTAAGAAATACCTTTTCCATTTCCTGAGAATATAACATGTTCTAAACTATATTCTCATTTCTCTTTGACTAATGCTCAAGCTCTTACATGTACTGTAGGAAACGCTTTTATTTGTAAGTATGGTCTTTTGTGTTAAGAAAGATAAATGTCAGACTCATTAATTATGTATCTATAATTAGATACTGCTGAAAACGAGCTGAAACTTGTTTTGACATCTTCTCTGAAGAATGTATTTGTTCATTGCATGTAACATTGCATATATGCATTTGCAAAACCTGAACTAGCTGAATGGCAGCTGTGTACAAAAGCCAGTAAGCTTAGACAGGGTAAATAAAATCAAAGCACAGCTGAAGCCCTCACTTACAGGAGGGAAATTCACATGAGATGGCTTGCTCAGAAAAAGCTAAATGGCCATCAAGAGGAAAAGAAGTCTGACCAGGAACACATGATGAAAGCTGTACTTTGTTGATTGCAGAAAGTTTTCTTTTAAATATGCCCTTCTAAGTGTTTAACTAATTTCCAAGAGGCTTGATTGTACTTCACTCAACTTGTGAAGGTTTTTTTTCCCTACTAATTTGGAGATAGATTGTACCTTAAGGCAGAGCCAGGGACATGGGGTGTGTGCTTAAGCGGCAGGAACCCAAGAGTAAGCGTGGGAGGCGTTGTGCTTCAGCAACAAAACACATCCCTTCCTCCACAGAGGCAAAGGAGACAATCAACCCCACTGTTAACTGTGAATTTTAGTATGAAAACCAGCAGTGTGCAGAACATACTGCAGGATGGAAGCAAACTCTCTGCTGCCTTTCACACAGTCTAGGAATTTAAAGAGGTAACACCAGCAACCTTTCTGTGTGAGCGGTCCCATGTCTGAGGAAACCACATGTGAACTAATAATAACAGTAGGAGTATTAATAGGGACTCAGAAAGGACTGTCTAGGTTATTGTAGGATAATGATAAACGGTTTGAAAATGCTGTTTCTGAGACTGAATAAACAATTCAGCCTTATCACAGCTGTTGGACTTCAACACCCAGCATTTAAGTGCTGTTACGGTCAGAAAAGCAACTCTGTAAAAATAATACCTTCTTACTCAAAAGAGCTGCTGCTTCTATATTTTCTGAGTAATTTCCGATACCTTTACTGACAAAACAAGTTGTTGCTATTGATAGCATGGCAGCACTAATCCACCTCTAGGAGGGGAGGCTGGATCCCAGCTTGTCTCACCATGGTGCAGAGCTGACTGGCACGTAGCCTGGATCTCTGCTAGAGATGCAATGCAGGAGCATGGCAGAAGAACCATTCCCAAATACCTGGGATTAGGCACAGTCACTACATTTCTCTTAAGGACAAACACATTAGTCTTCCGAAGACATCCAACACCCTTTGTTGAAACAGATACAAGCACAGGCATTTTCCCTGACAGCACCTTCCATGCCACAGTATGTCTTTTGCAAGACCATAGCACAGTAGCAGACAAACAGACACTGCAACTAACCTTATTGCCATGCCACCCTTTCCAGACCACGTGTTAAGACCAAGACGATTTCTAAAGCAGAGGGGGCTACTAGTCATCACCTTATTTTTGCACATTTCAGAAACTAAGTGACCTTCAGTTGGAATAAATCAGCAAAGCCACACCGGTTGCTTTGACTGATGTCAAGAACTTTAGTGATTACTTCACACTTGATAAAGTGTTCCAAAAAGGAGTAATTTCCTTGTTCCTTGCCCTACTAGGGCAGGAACAGCTTGGCAGCTTCTCACTAGCATAGTGCAGCCAGTGCTTGCCAGTTCATCCCTATGCTGCCTCATGCTCTTCACAGGTAAAAAGCCATCACATATCAGTGTGCAAACAGGCACATGGCAGTGGGACAACTCCCATAGCAGGTGCACATTAAAATGAAAAGTTTCTATAAAATTGAGAAACACCTGGTTTTTTGGTGCATTTTTCAGAGTTCCCTTCAAAACTGAAAAGGAACAGGAAAATTACATCCCTTCTAAGAGTCTTGCAAGTAAGAAATTTGAGAGAACATAAGGAAATGTGAAATTAAAATACTTTAAACCTTAGACAATTTCAGTGTTTTGATATCGATAAGTGACCACAGTCTAACAGTTCTATTTCATGGCAATAGCATTCACTTTAAAGGACATAATCACCAGAAAGGCAAGTTTTTTCTTCCACGAATTTTTCCCCAAATGCCATTAGCACAGCAGTGCTTTCAAACCTGCTCACTGAATTCAAAACAACTTGAAACACCGTTGTGGACACTGTGCTCTATCTTGTGCAAATCAGGGAAGGTAAGAAGTTTATTTCCTGATTAGCAATTCCTCAGTGGTAGTAGTGGGGAGAGAGAACCTGCCTACAAAAACCTTAGCTGTTTGGAAATATCAGCCTGTCTATAAACAGATGGCTACTCCTCACAGGATACTGTCCTCTCCAGGAACACTGCACTAAGTTCTGAACCTCTTCCAATGCAGCCCTGAGCAGGCTGTGTTCCTAGCAAAGGTGAGGAAAGTTAGAAATGGAATGGAGCCAATCTGTGCATATAAAAGCTCTAAATTCATTACTCTCAATTAAAATGAATGAGGATAAGGATCGCTTCCAAGTACATCAATCAAAGAAAGTACTTGCTGCAGGAAAACAGAAGACACTGGTGTATACATGAAGGAATTTATTCCCATATTAACAAAATGTGTGCAGGCATATGAACACAAAACTGGCAGATTATTTTTCACTTGAGAAGTTGCAACTATCTGGGAAAGAAATATCTAGAATTATCAATTTTATTTTTTTTAGGAGCCTGTTTCTGAGAAATACTTGAATGCCTGCACACCTGATTTTACAAAAAATAAGAGGGTAACTCAAACCAGAGTGTTTCAAGCCATATAAATAGGTGTATGATGCTTAGTAGACAAGTACAAATTTGTCTCCAAATTAATTTGTTCTGTTAACTGTTCTACTAACTTTGAGGCATTATAAGTGCCATTAACTCTTCCTGAAATCAACAGCCTGAGAAACTGCTGAGCACTGCAGAATTAGCTCTTGAGAGGAAACAGAAATCCTCAAACAGAAACTAATGCTTCTTATTGTTGACAAAAATAGTCATTTACAATAGTGGTGTATTTCCCACTGTGGTTTTGCTTTGGTTATTGGTTTTGATTTTTTTTCCTTTGGTTGCAGTGTGAACAAAGCTGAGGTTTGGGACAATAGAAATAGCTCCAAATTGGCTATTTGGAGCTCCAAGAGGAGGGCCGATTAATTTTTTTTGTAGCTGCTGGATGCTTATTATTGGCAACTTACCATCATGTGTGTGTTCTTCATCTCCTCTAAAGAAGCTATTCAGTCCAAATCACTTACAAATGCACATCTGCCTGCAGCTTTTGCAAGAATATTGATAGCCCAGTACCTACCACACACTTAGAAATGTTTCAAAATATTGAACTTAAGAAATTAGGATATCAAGGAGTATTGTAGAGGGGATGCTAAAGATGGACTATGGACATGGAGTGCTTGAGTAGGAACCTGGAAAAGAAAGACAGAAGTCACATTGCTTCTGTCTCAGTTTACCTTATTGCCTACCTCAAAAGCAGTACTGGGAATCCATGGTCATTATTCATAAGAGAGTAACTGATGTTTCTTTATGCAGGAGGAATAGAGAATCAAGCCTTCCATTAATGGAGATGTGTCAAGAGCTTGTAATTTTTAAGGCTATAATTTAATCAAACTATAACACAAAGCACAAGAAATGTGTTTATTTCATCAGGCATGGAAAAAAAGGGGGGGACCTGTTTTCACAACAATCCTGCAATAGGCCTTACAGAAAAAAATCTGAAGAAGTAGCTGTGATACATCAAAATAAGCCAAGAGCCTTTCTCAACCCTGAAAAGTGCATGTAATCCTGCTCTGGGTTTAGTCCTCTTAGTGCTTCTAAGGGAAGATTATCAGATACAGAAAAGTTAGAACTTGACCTACAGCACAGCACAGGATTTTAGATTCTCCCGGGATGACTTTCAGAACAGTTCCTATTTCTAGGGTCACACAACTAGCCACCTTTGGCAGGTCATAATGCCTGTCAGAAACTAAGACTGCGTGACATTTTCTCACACTAACACCATCACAGGTTAGCTCTTGTTGGAGAGGACTGGCACAAGATATGTGGGACAGAATGAACAAAACTGAAAACAACCTATGGCCATGGTAGGGAAGGCCTGAGAGGGAAGCATCGGTGATAACAACACTATAACTAAGCTGATCAGGCCAGGGAAGCAGGAGCTAAAGCTGATGTGTCTCCCACCTTTGCATGTCCGTTGACTGTTTCAGGAAAAATGTGTCTCCAGCTAATGACATCCACACCACATAAGCACAGTCTGTTTGCAGGCTGCAAGCCCCAGTTGCACTTGTATTTATACCTCCAAGCTTTTCTCACAAGAGCAGGCAGGATATGTCATGGATATCCATCCCATTCCCACTGTAGAACACTTCCAGCTATGCTATGCAGGTCTCATTTTTCTGTCTGACACTCCACTGGATCTGTGATGGGAAATTTATTGATGGGAGCCATAAACAGACACACAGACACAATTGCAACAAGCACATATACACTGACTGCACCAAGCTTCAGAACAGGAAGTGCTGCTTCTTCAGACTATGGTATACAGCTTTTTTATCTACAGGAATTGACAGGACTCAAAAAATCATCAAACAACTATGACCAAAAAGCTCACAATCACAGAGCTAACTCCCAGTGGTATCCCTGCTAGGACAGATGCCAGTCTATTAGGAAAAATTGATTCTATCAGAGAAAAAAAATTAGGAAAAATTGATTCTATCAGGGAAAAAAAAATAAGGAAAACAAAGAGAAAGTGCAAAAGTATAAGAAGAGGACATTACAGAAAGGTTCCATGTAGTAGGAGCAATATTCCTTTAAAAAAAACCTTAGGGATTCCAACAAAAGAAGTTCTTGTTTTATTATCTACATACTGGCTAAACTCTCCTGAAAATTCAGTCCCACAATAAAAGACTATAAAAACCTAGACAGAAGTCATAAAAAGATTTATAGGAAAAAGAGGAGATGCATGAGATCTTTAATGCAGCCACAGAAGCTCTCTCCCCTATGGCCATTTTTAGCATAAACGTAACTATGTAAACTTCTAGTAGTACCACAGGTCTCATTAACAGCTGTTCAGGTAGAGCTGTGAATTGAGCCATACGGAGAGTATACCAGAGGGTAGGGTTTAAAGATAAAGTCTTCAAGAACTGTGAATAATTTAAGACATAATGCTATGCACAGAACTCCCCAAATTCAATTTGTCAGGCAACATACAACTCACGAAAACATCTTTGAAGCAGTAATGAGTTTTGTATGATAGTTTGGGTCTGACACAGTAATTAAAACTGAGAAGGGCCTGGACTGACTTTTGCACTTGGTTTAAGGCTTGGATCCAAGGAAATCAGTTTGGATTCCTAAACACAAGCTTCTTTTGCCATAGGAAAAAGCCACTGCATTGTTTCTATGCCAGTCTACATCAATAATAGGGAACTAAGCTCATGTCCTTCCCCTTCCTACACTAGAAGCAACTGGTGACAGCTCAAACATGCAACAAGATTCATTAGCAATACCCTCAGCCTCCTGCATTCCTACCTTACACACTGCACCACAGAGCTCAAGTCTTCAATGGGACTGCTAAGTGCTGCTGAGATATGAATAGCATCTTACAACAACACCACAATTAAAACACATTTGTTTGTGCACAAGTGTGTTGGTTTGGGCTGAAGTAGAATTAACTTTCTTCACAGTGGCTAGCATGAGGCTATGTTTAGGATTTGTGCAGAACACAGGGTTGATGATGCTTATTGCTGAGCAGAGCTCACACAGAGTCAAGGCCTTTGCTGCTTTCTGTACTTCCACACTGGCAAGGAAGCTGGGGGTGCATGGGAGACTGGGAGGAGACACAGCTGAGACAGGTGACCCAAACTGACCAAAGAGATATTCCATATCAAATGACATCATGCTCAGTATATAAAGTGGGAGGAAGAAGGAGGAAGTGGAAGACATTTGGAGTGATGGTGTTTGTCTTTGCAAGGAACGTGGGATGGGCCCTGCTCTCCTGGAGATGACTGAACACCTCCTGCCCATGGGAAGTAGTGAATCAATTTCGTGTTTTGCTTTGTTTGTGCATGTTTCTTTTGCTTTCCTATCAAACTGTCTTTATCTCAATCCATGAGTTTTCTCACTTTTATCCATCTGATTCTCTTTGTTTCTCACTTTTATCCTTCTGATTCTCTGATTCTCTTTGCCATTCCACTGGTGGGGGAGTGTGTGAGCAGCTGCATGGTTCTTGGCTGCTGGCTGGGGTTAAGCCACAACAACAAGCACACCTCCTGAAACTGGGAACTGAAAAAGTCCTTCACTAACTCATTTACACTTCTATCAACACACAAGAAAGTTCACCAGTTAGTCCCACTGGAGTTTTCAAAGTTGATTTAATGGCAAAGCCCTCTTGGGAACTCTTAAGAGAATTCACTAACTCACTCATGGAACATTTACTTTGATAAGAGCCAGTGCTTCATATGTATATCCTCCATAATATATTTTCAGATAAAATTCTCAAATGTATAACCAATTCATCTATCATCCATTCATGTCCTTGGCCACATTATCTTGAATTAGGACATGCACACATGCACTGCTTATAGCTCCTTTGTCTGAAGTTACTGTTTCCCTCACTGGAGAAACATAGTAATGTTGAGTTGAAATGAACTTTTCTATTCCAAATAAATGCAAGCATCTGCCAAACATTGGCTAAGCAAAATGAAGAGCTGCAAGACAGTTGCCATAATGCAACTGTGTTTGATGCCATAAAGGTACAGGAACACTAGATGGCAATAACTACTGCACACGTATGTTTAAAAACAAATTTATTTTTACTCCTGTTATGATATTGTCTAGCATGCAGCTTCTAAGGCAATATTATTTAGAAGGCATCATATTGCACCACAAACAAACCCCAACACCACCTCCTCTCTTCCACCCAAAAAAAAGATACCATCTGTGGGTGAGGATTTTGGGGTTTTTTGGTTTTTCAATTAAAGCCAGACTTCCTTAAAGAATTAATCTCCAATTCAGGTTTCTATAGGATTTCACAGTAAACTCTGCTTCAGTGTGGATCAAAGGTAAGGTGCAAAAGTTACTGCACTAGAAAAGTCAAAAAAGGCAGAAAGAGTGAAACAGTGCTAAAACATTCTCAATGCTAATTAAATATTTATTTTAGCTTTTGGCAAATAAATGCATAGAACACACAAACATCACAAACTAATCATACTTGTTCATTAGAATAATATACAAAAAAGTCATTCATAAAAAAAAAGTTAAAAGTAAAAAAAAAAAAAGTTACAATTTTGTTATTCATCACGAGGATATCCAAGAGACTTCCTAAGTATCAGGTCATGAAGATAATTTAGGAATCTGTATGAAAAGTTTGAATAATTCAAAATCCCGTGATAAACTACTCAAAGAACTAGGATCATACCACAAGTGTCATGAAAAACAGAAAAGCCTTGTAATGTAGAAATACTAAATTGCAGATACTCATATCAGTGTGCTTAGAAATTTATTCCCATGTCACTTAAGTACAAATTGTATCCAAACAGTATTTAGGTAGCCTTGCATGGATCAGGGTCCTGCAGAAAACTCTGTCCAGCTACCAAAGGAGAAGCCTCTGCACAACACACCTTACACCCCAAGTCCCTAAGGTGAGTATTTCTCTTGCTTGGCCTCAACTGTTTAAAGTTATTAATTACAGCTGTTCACTTGTCCGGCCAAAGTTGTTCCAGCTCTTTTTGAAGCAGATTAAGGCATTTCCTGAGAGTGATTTAACCCAGTGTCTGAGTTACCTGGAAGAGCCAGGTTAGAGTGAGCCACAGAGGAAATTTACGTCATGTCAACTCTCTAAAGACTGCACACCTAGAGACACATCTCACCCTAGTTTTCCTCGGAATACCCTCCAGGACCACAGCGGCCACTTCATTGGAAAACAGGGCTGGAAGGGCCAGTGCAAGGCACTGATGCTGTTCTCATCAGACACGGCCATGGTACATCTAGACCCCTGCCAAGCCCCTCCGTGCTCGGTGCAGTCGTCCCCATAACAGGGAAAGAACGGGACTCGGGAATCTTAAGAAATAAAAGAACTGTGCA
>NW_008665108.1:0-42266 GCF_000695815.1 Acanthisitta chloris | reverse complement strand
CTCTGTTTATCAGCTCTAGAGTCCAGTCATCCCGAGGACAATGTGTCCTAGTATTAAAAACTGAGGCATAGAAGGTGTTAAGTACCTCAGCCTTTCCCTCATTCTCTATTGGAAGTTAGCCAAAAGCTGGACTAGATGTAGCAAGGACCAATACAAATTTTAAACTGTTTTAAAACTTCCAGCCAAAGTGATCTGCAGTCAGCCTGTCAAGGGTTTTAGAAGTGAATTGTCTCTTTAAGCTTGGCTCTGGGAAATAAACAAACTTGTTTCTGCTGTAGTGAGTGGAAAATGGATGATGAAAGTAATTTGCAACATTCAGAAATGAAGATAACAGAGGTCTGGTGATTTAAGTAGCATTATGCTTCTTGCACAGCCTCCTGTGAGCAGTTATGTGTTAGGTATTCTGTTTTACCTGGGAATGCCACATAGTGCCAACCCATATGTGTTTTAGTCTAGACTCCTGTCTCATAGGAGGTATGTGGTATATGTTTGGGAGAACCAAGCTGATGTAATGCTGGAGACACCATCTCTGTGATCTGCAACATTTGAGAAAATCAAAGCTCACTAATTCAGAGTGCCTGCCTTCCTTTTGTGTCTATACACACAGAGATATGTACACATCACATGGATATATACACTGATCAATTTCTTTTACTGCTGCTGTCTTGCTTTAGCACCGTACAGAAACAAAAAAAAGTGGGGCCTGTACATGGTTACAATCAGTCTTAGCTAAACTAGAACAAACAGGAGTGTTACACTGGACTTGGGATCCCAACTAAAATCTCAGTGAAAAAGGAAGTGTTGAGACATTTTAGGGTAGGGAGTTCAACCAAGTCATTTATCATACATTTCTTCTAAAGCACTCCTAATCCTTTCTCATGCTATTTTGTTCAAACATTATAAGTTTGCAACTGTCTTTACAGGGCCTGTGTGGTATATTCATTTTTTTCCTGTGTACATTTTCTGGTGATTTGGAGAAAGGATATAACAAAGGACTTTGAATAAGAGTGAAGATTTTCCAAATTCAAGAAGATTGGATTCAGTTCATTCACTTGGCACACAGGGGTCAAATGTAAACTGTCTGACAGGAATATATTGAAACTTGGAGCAGAACTGAGTCTTCAAATTCAGACTTTTGGTTTAGTCTAATTGCTGCTTGAACCTCCCTAAAGTCCAAAAGCAAATCTCAAATTAACCAGCCAGTCCTGGTACCTCTCAGAGAGTTTGAATTTGGAATGACTGCAGAGAGAAACTTCAAATTTTTACATGCATGTAGAAGTATTACTAGTGTGCAGAGACTGTAATGAATCTCAGAGCACGTCATGCAACTCAAAATTTCCTGCTAATATTTCACACTAGAGATCACCACTCTAGCATATAAGACCAACTGTGTAAAATCTGTGAACCCATGGGAGAAACAACAAAAACACCAAAAGAACCCACAGAAAACAGTTCAAGCTCCAGCCACACTTGAGACACTTCTAATAATACAAGGAAGCAGATACCTTCTTTGCTGAAGGTAAAGCACTGATGATTTATTGATGACTTAGTGACTCCAGCATTGATGATCTATTGCCATAGATTGATGTCCTCTTCTTCTTGTACAGAGAAGCATTAGACAAACTTCTTTGTGTTCATGGCTGTGTTCCCAGGTTTGCACCAACTAGCAGAGCTGAACTGAGATCAGCAATTGTGCCATGTGTGGATACTGATGTCATTAGGTACCACCTTTGCTCCAGAACTCCTTGCTGTTGCTACTGATCAAGAAAGGCAGGAGAAAAGGAAGGTTTTCTTGCCACCCAGAGCATGGTTGCCTACGGGTGAATCTTAAAGCATTTCTTTGCCTAAGCACAGTAAAAAACACAACAGCCACACTTCTCTTTCTGAAACACTATGCATACACACCTAGTCACTGCTGACTAAAACTGCTTTTCATGACAATGATATTACCCACCATTCACTAATTCCATATTACAGAATAGGCCAGCTGAAGCTGGTCAGGAATAAGGAAATGCCACTCTTGGTTTTCTTGTTTCTTTGGCACAGACACATAGAATTTGGTTTTCATTACAGACACAGCTTTTAGCTGTAAGTTAGATCAAGAGGAAGGGGCACTCACCCATCTCCATCATTTCAGACAGGCTTTGATCTGCAAGATTCTTTCATGCTATCACACGAAAAGGACTTCTGATCACTACACTTTATTTGGATGCATAATAAATGACTGTGATCCAGCTAAGTAATAAATTTGGGGGTTGGGATACCACTCCAGAAGCTTATAGTGTGAGAGCATGCTAGATATGAGATGTTAAAGCACTGCACTGGTACATATTTATATTCTAGCTGTGTTTTCTGCAGTCCTGTGGAGGAAGCATTAAAAATGCTGGTTTTGAAATGCAGGAAAGTGAAGCAGAAAAAGAAACAGCAGGGAAATCTTGACTTCCTGGGGTAAGTGGGAAGAAGGAAGTGAAATAGAAGATCAGAGCAGACACAGCTGTAGCAATGTAAAATGTGCCATGCTCTGGTACATATTTATATTCTAGCTGTGTTTTCTGCAGTCCTGTGGAGGAAGCATTAAAAATGCTGGTTTTGAAATGCAGGAAAGTGAAGCAGAAAAAGAAACAGCAGGGAAATCTTGACTTCCTGGGGTAAGTGGGAAGAAGGAAGTGAAATAGAAGATCAGAGCAGACACAGCTGTAGCAATGTAAAATGTGCCATGCTCTACTTTTTTTTAGAGTGAAACCTGCACCACCTTACAAGCCAAACACTCTGATGTCAACTCACCTAAGGCTGGGAAGGGAAAACCTAGCTGATTCTGCATTGAACTGTGTGAGGGACTTCTGTGATTCATTCCAGCAATTCTTCCTGGGAAGGTGGGTGCCTCCCACAGAGGCATGGGACGCAGGTGGTGAGAGGGGACACCTGCTGCTGAGCCAGAACCATTGTGCTTGCTGGGATGGTTCACTGCAGACAATAACAGTGCTCCGGCCCAAAGATGTTACCGTGCCATGAACATGTCCTTGTGGTGCAGAAGACTTTCTGTCACCACTGCCCAAGCAGAGTTGGTCCAATCTGATAATGCATTAGCCTGGCCTGAAACGGTGTCTAAGCTGTGCCTGTGTGCAGCCTACGACAGGTCTGGCAACAGGTTGATGATTCGTTATCGCCAAAGGCAGAACAGCCAAGTGAGGTCAGAAATCAGTCCCTAGAGATCTCTACCAGGCTACCCAAAAGTCAGTAGCATGTCTGTGGCTAGGGCACTGAGAAGACAAGAAGGCAGACCTGTTCCCTGAGCTTTGCATCTTGCTTCTCCGTGTGGGACCTCAAACTCTTAGACCTCACTCTCCCTTCCCCAACATGAAATAAGTAGTTCAGAGCTATGTTGTATTAACAGTAGATCTCATTGATGACTGAGGAGGTACCAATTGTTCTGCTTAGACTCAGTTCAGTGAGTAACTTACAGGTTGGGAACAGAGTGTAGTTGCTTACTATCTCAAGTAATTCGATAAGTCTGCCAAGCTTATTCTACCCAGCAAGCTCTATAGCAATTGGACAAGTAGTTCTGTAATCTGTATTCACAATCTTAAGAGTCTTTTTTCTCATCTAACAACTGCATGTTTACTATTAGTTTTCTGGCTTGATTCAAAGAACTGAATAGCATCAAGACAGATCATGGGACTGGGACTTTGAAGACCTGTGGTCAGATTTTTTTGATGTACCAGGACCTGCCTTAGCTGATCTCACTCAAACCACTGGACGAAATTCTGAAATAGGGACCTACTGCTTATTTATTTCTACAGGAGTGAGTGAGGTACTTGCATAGTTCTGCAAGCCTCAGCTTTTGTTCCTCTTGCACTAAATAATGATCATAATAATGCTTTCTTTGGCTGACTGGTCTGTTTAGGTTATGTTTGTTAGTCACCCTGCAGACACAGGAGAGACAACAGGAACTCCCTTTCAGTGTAGAAGGAATAGTAACAAATCCAGAATCCACTGAATCATCAGAAGTCTTTTCTATCTTGGATCATGCCCTGTGTGTTTAAGATCAATTTCTAGCTAACATTTCCTATCACTGAATTTGTGAGAGACAAACCATGAAAGAAGGACCTGAACACATGCAAAGAGCATTCTTTTTTTTGACTAACAAATATCTCCCAATTACACTTTGGCAAAATTTACTGAATGTTAGTCCTAATTCTGGGAAAAAGTGGATGAAAGGCTGGCTGTGACAGTGTTGCATTGTCATCAAAAGAACTTATTATCAAAGTAGTGAATAAAGATTTTAAAATATTGTTGAATTTACCATATAAAGCATATTGGATTCCAAGCTGGACTGGTCTGTGACTGTCAGTATGATTTAACAGATTCCATGTAGCAAGTTCCAAATCTGCAATACTTTATTCTTCTGCCCCTGACTAAAGTCTTGGATTCATATAACTCTTGCATTTAATTGTACTGTTCTCAGTTAAAAACACATCTTTAATCAAGTGCTGGGCAGCCCCAGTTAGCACAATCAGATGTTCTAATGTAAGAAAGGAGCTGTAGGTGTTGCCAGCAGAGCTCACACAAAGCACGCAAAAAAGGCAGGCAAGCTGAGGGCTGGAAAAGTTTCTGTCTCTTCTCTTTAATCACCCCTTCTCTCTCCTGCTGACATTTTCTGACTCGGTAAAAGCTGCCAAATCGCAGATGGTTTGTGGGGCCTGTGTGAATCAGAATAAAACAAGGAAGCTAGTATTTGTAGGAGAGATTGGAACAGCAGCAAATAAGACTGACCTGATTATTCAAGCATGGTCAGACATAATGCCAAACTGTGTCTTCTGATATTTGCTGTGTGATTTATATACCAGTATATACTGCAGAATGCAGTCAAAAAGTGTTGCATCCCCTTTTTTTTCTCCTCTGGTGTGAAACTAGTAGCTTTTTGCCATTCTGAACTTCCTGAATTCTGAATTTTGCTGCAGCAAATAACTCAAATGTGGCTTACAGTGGGCAGCAATTCCAAATCAGATAACGTTTGCTCACATAGTCATAAGTACAGAGATTTGGTTACCAGGATTTTTAATTGCTAGGCAACCAATATTCCCTTTTGATAAAGATGTGCTATTGCACACTGGGACTCGTAGTTCTAGCACTGTATCGGTGTACAGAAGTAAAGGATCAACACACTGTTGACAACAGTTTGTTCTTAGATTTACTCTGAGGTCACTTTTGCTGTCCTGTCTTCTTTGTTATTGAAGATCCATGTTGGAGAAAAAGTATGGGTGTAGGTTCAGTCACTGAAGTTTAAAGAACACAGGCAGAGGAGAGGAATGCTGAGCTGCAGGAGAGACTCATCAAGCACTGCTGCTGCCCTCCTGACACTCTGGCATCTGACTAACCTCCCCAGGAGTTGGGCTGCAGCTGCAGTATGAGCCCAGCTAGACCTTGGCAGCAGTCAGCAGCATCCTGTACTTTGGGGGAAGGAGAGAAAAAAAACCCCAACACAACCAAATAACAAAAATAGCCCTCAGAAGTAGGAACATGAGTTAATTTGTTCTGAAGACTATGTTTCTCTGATTCTTGGTCACAGGAATATGTATCTGTGGACATTGATGGATTGTCTCTTTCATGTGTTTTTGTTGGAGTGCAATGCCATTGTTCCCACTTTGTAACTGGAGAGCAGAGGCAGAGAGAGACCAATATTTTAAAGGCATTGAACTGCAATTCCAGAGAATTCTCATGGGATTCTGGTCTCCAAACCAAGTTTCAGCATCTGCCCAGCTATTGTCTTTCATCCCTCCCCGGCCAAACTGAGATTACAGGGTAGAGAAGGAAATTGAGCCCTCACGTCTCACATCCACCATTATAGCTACATCCTCACCATCCAAGATTGGGGTTTGGGCCCTGCTTACTTGTCCTGCTACAACTCTGGACACTGCTTTCAGCTGTAAACACACATAACTTGCCATTCTGAATTAAGAGGTGCCTGCTTAAATGGCAACATAGGTTAGCTGTGCACATAGTGAAAATGCACATTTTTAAACCTGCTTTTCTTTCATTCAGGAAAGAAAAGATGGTTAAAAGCTTCCTTTCTTTCAGGAAGTTGCATTCATTCTCTTCCTGACTCACTCTGCATCATTTTATGTGCTTTTAGTTTTGGTTCTTTTTATTCAAACTTCTTTTATTCAGTCTAAGAAAACGTTCCCAAGCTTTTCAAGCATCCTTTAATGGGAATTTTGCTTTGCCTCTAATGATGCTTTAGAATTGTCTCCAATACCACTCTATCCTCTCAAAATAGACAGGAGTAAACGTGTGTTTTGCGTAAGAAACTCTTCCTGAATTACCAAATGGCACAAAGCATATTTCATACTGTCCTTCATCACTTTCTTTTGGTATTCTGACACAAATCAGCTCTTTTCACCACCTCTGCAGACTAGGCAGAGGGTTTTTTTGTGGTTCTCTATGCCAACACCAAGTTAATTGCTAACATGGATTACCAATGCCCTGGGGCACATCCACACAATGAAGTGGAGTTGGGGAACTCACTGACCTGAGAGATGATAAACCTCTGAATGTCACTTTGCAGTTGCCTCTGAGTCACTTCAGTACAGCTTAGTCATGGAATTAGCACCTGGGTCTCAGTGAGCCCTGGATGCTCACATGATGCCTCTGAAAGATGATTTTCAAGAAGCTCCAGATGTTCACTTGCAAGCAGAGAAATTACTATGTCTATTTGTTACTCCTGTGGTTAGAAAACACACATGTAAAAGAATAAACTTTCCTTTTAGAAACTTGTCATTTTGTTTTGCATAGCAGTGGGCAGCAAATGCTAATGTGAGACCAAGCCACAGACTAAATGACATGTCTCTTGCTGCAGACAAATATAACTTGCATTGAAGTCCAATGACTAGTGGAAATACTAGAAATTCTTTAGGGTCAAACAAAGAGTAGAACTATATCAGGAAAAACGTAGCTAAAAGCTGCAGTTGAAACATATATGTAAAAGTTAGTCTTGCTCAAAAGAAGTCCTCTGGCTGGGCTTGCACAGCTGCCCAGAGCAGCCCCCAAAGTAACCATGGAGCTGAGTTCTTTCTGCTGGTACCATTGCCCATGGGAGATTCTCAGCATGGGCTCCAGGGACAGCCAGATGATGCTTCCCCAGTGTGAGCCCTGCACTATGGCAGATTCCCTGGCATCCCTCCCCACAGTCCAAACCATTCCAGAGCCCTATTGCCTCTGATAGTGGCAGACAGCAAGTAGAAAGAAGTAGATCCTGGATCCCACCTAGGAATAATCTCCTTAGCTCTTCCTAGAAAAGTCACCTGACGTAAGGCAAAGTGACATTTGAAAGGAACTTAAGCTCAAACTGCAAATTCAAGCTGCAATTTCAGCCTGCACAGGTACAAGGTTAACTCCTGCTCTGAAACATGCTGATATGAAATTAGTGCAATATAGTTTCATTAAAGTTGCTAGCTATCTTGTTTGGCACAATAACACACTCCCTCCCTTTAGAGAAGATGATAATTAAAGGATGCAAATGCAATACACAAAATCCTATTGCTTAGACCTTGATCCTGTTTAGTGCTGCTGATCCCCTGGATTCATTAAAGACCTGTTTAAGTGGATACATTTGTTTCAGTAAGTGAACTGTTCTCTTAGACTACCAGAGAATATTTAGTACTCTGCCAAGGTAGGATTCCAAAAAAGATGCTCTTTAAAATAGGGTAGACAAAACAGAGGGTAATCATATGCTGGGTAATTGTTTAAAAACATCAAAATACTGAGAGACATACATTTTAACATGAGAAACACAAATCTAGCTGAGTACTTTTTGGAGGCACCAGAGTAGATTTGGACTGCATTGTCCAGATGCACACAAACACACACTGATCAGAATTTGTGGGCAGGAACAGTGTACAGCATTAAATGGATGACATAGAGAGACAAAAAAAAATGATTATTATTGTGCTGAAAGTTCCTTCTGTGGGTAGAATCAGACAGAAACTATTGCTGGAATTATTCTAATCAAAAGAAATGTAACTACTGCATCTCCACATACTCTAATGTAATTTATCACACACCAAGAGGAGTCCTATACCTTGCATTTCTTGTAACTGTGCAGACGAATATTAAAAGACTTTTTACTGCAAAATGAGATAAATCTTCACGTGAACTCATAGCCTCACTGAGTTCAAGAGACCAGAAATGAATCATTGCTGAATGACTACATCATAGAAGAAGTACTAACTATGGCCTGGTATTGAACGTATCAGGTCTGACCACCTCCTAACATTATGTGTTTATGTATTTACCCTGGTGATGCTGTTTATACAGCTGTGGTCATTCTGTCTCCAAGGGCCTCAGTACTGCCTGTGAAAATGAATAACGTTGCCAGCAATGGAGAAGGATGTGACCAATTGACCATGACAGTTAAGCATACATGTTGCTATGTAGCCTGTTGGATCCCCAAAGCACTGAGCAAGCAGTGATTGGGTAATTTGGATCCACATTTTGAGTCAGAATAACCACTGGACAATCCTAGTACAAGTGTAACTTTGTACCTGTGCTTGTTTTCAATACTTGAGTACACAAAGACTTTACAAATGGAAAAAAAACCCAACCAACTTTTGGCAAAATATACATCCCAATAATGCACAGTTTCTCTGGAAATCAGGCTCCAGACATTAGCAGCTCCCCAGGATACAGTCAGAGTCCATAATATCAACAGCCAAGAGGCACAGAACCAACCTCATCTTTCTCAAAGACAAAGCTATTTTGGGATCCGGCCTGCCAATAATGTACTAAGGGGTATTTCCAGGTTCTGACTTCTGATGTCTGTAACTCACTGACAGCAGCAAGTTTCCTCTCACCAAAGTCTAACTGTGTCCAAGAGACCTTGGTTTACCTCTGATGCTACTTTATATTTTGGTCTTCACTGTTACCTGTTTCTCTTGCTGTTTCTCAGACTCTCGTCATGTTTCTCTCCTTCTCTGGCAGTTGGGAAAAAAAAAGCAAGAAAGCATAAGCAGTGTCTTAAAATTTGTCACTTTAGGGAGACAAAAGAACTTTATACTATTAGTTGCTGTAGGCAACGTCCATGTATATATGAATGCTCTCCTGTAATACAAAAGGTGTTCTGTGTACCTGCTGTCCACCTCTCAAGAAGTCATCCTCACCGGCTGTCAGAAAGCATTAAGAGCTCTAGAGAAACCAGAGATGTAAATGCTGTTATGCAAAACAGATGCACAAAATTATAATAATTACCACTGTATTTACTATGTTGCAGTATACGATTGAAGGGTTTTTTTGTAGAGCATTATCCAAGCTTTTAAATCTGTTAGAAAAGAAAGATAAAACATCTTTTCTCAGTGTTCCTCATTTCTGAAGAGGGAAAATGGTTGAAAGTTGAAACTAGGTGCTTCTCTGACGTCCAGTTCTCATTCAGCATTAGTACACAGTATTTGGATTTTATTTATTCATGCTCTGTGTATCTGGAGTCAGCGGTTTATCTCTGAAGGTTTTCCTCAAGCTCACATGGATACGTGAGGTCTCTGCCATGTGACTAAATTGCTGTTTAATTGCCATGTGCCACCCAAGACCTGGGTATCTCTAGTAATCCTGTGTGTACCAACTGCTAATCTGCCATAGATACAAGGTAGTGCCACACAGCTCAGACCAGTGAGGAAACCATACATGGTACCCAAGGTCTCCAGACAGACCTAACAATGCAAGGCTTAGGGAACTTGGGTTATTTCCTCTCTCTGCCACTCATCTACTGTGCAACTCTGGGCAAATTACTTTGGCCTGTCATCTTTCCCTCTTCACTTTTATTTTGATTCTCTCTCTTGTTTACTTGGGTTAAAGAAGTATACGCACTTGGGATCTCTACACTTCCACCATACAAAGAATTCTTAGGCTTGTTGGGGTTTGCATTCAGCTAGGATATGAACCTTTTTGTCCCTGTGGCCTTAGAGAGTGCTTTGGTGAAGAGTGTTTACATATAAGTAGTGTGAGTTCAGTGAAGGGATTACATGCTAGCTGCAGCAAGAGCAGTGAATGGTACAGTGCCTGAGTGTGGAAAACAATAGCCATTAGCCTGAAATATTCCTAAGTGAATCTGACTCCTAACTAAACCACTGCTGTGACTCACAGCAGTTCTGCAATGTAAATACATTTCTCAGAGACAATAAAACGTAATTGGAGTCAGCTTGTTGTTATTGATCAGAACATAATGCATTTGAGAGCATCCTTTTCCATGCACTCTATTTATAGGGTCTGCATCATGGAACAGTCGTTACAGCTTTTCCATTCTCGTTGCACAATCATTAACAAAACATTAAACATGCATTCCAGTTAGCACACTCACTTGGCCTTGTCAAAGGTGATGTGGGGGGGGATATGTCAGGCAATGTAGTGTTTAGCATTTCTGTAAGAATCTTTGCAAGAAGAGTGAAATCCAGGGGAAAAGGGGTGTGACTTAGCAACGGATGTTAGCTTCCTATATATAGGGTGTGCTACATATTGAAGACATGGTATGTATGTTTACACTGCCAAAAACTTTTACAGGGCAGATGGCAAATTGTGAGCCTTTTCTCCCTGCAAAAGTGGCTCTGTGCCCAGCTCTGCAGCTTTTCCTTCACTCCCTCCAGGAACCTGCAGTCCCAGGAGAGCCTTTCTTAAAGAGACTTACAGTGGAAAGAAAGAATTGTGCTCTGCCAGACCCAACTCACTTTAAGCTATAGTCAACTGAATGAGTTACATACAGATAGACACATAAGCAAGAAGGTACCTTTAGGCTAATGCAATGCAGCTGCATGCACAACTAGAGAGAAACTCATGTGCTAGCAAAATACTTCTCCTCCACCATACTTTGAATGCCATGGAGGGTTCAACAGCTCTGCTGTCTTCAGAGCTGTTGCTGCGGGGTGGTAATAGGGCAGAACTCCACAAAACTTCTGATTTAAACTTTGCTTTCTTCAGAGAACACAGTAAGGTGCTATCTCAAGAATGAGGTGTACATAAGCCAAGAATGATGCTGTGATAGCTTGATGTGTTCCAGGGGAAATAGGAACTGTAATGCTCTTGAACAAGTCTGTTTGGTCTAAGGTTTGGAGTAACCTTCCAGAATCCCAAGGGTGAGGTTGGCAGATGCTTGCCCTCCTTCCTGATATGAAGCAAGTAGTTAATAACCAGGGTCTCAACTGAGCAAAGCATGTAAGCACATGATTAATGTCTTGAAGTTAAATATGTGCCCAAGTAGTTCACTGAACTGGAGCCAAAGGATGGAAAAGTGATAGCAAAGGGAACATTCAACTGAAAAAAAAAAAAGCAGCATGTTACTGAAAACATGACAATGCTTTCAAGTTCCTATACTTCAATACAGTCTTTCTTAAGCCCCTGCTTGCACCCTAGCACAGTTATGCAGTGCTGGAATGATTCAACCTGGAGGGATCTCTATTTCAGTGGAAATTACTTCAGGATTGTAATTTATTCTGATTGCTAGCAGTAATTGTGTAGTTTTCTGGCAGAGAAGGTGAGTATTATTAAAAGTGAGTAGCAAACAGCAGTGGAAGACAACCTACAATAAATGCTGCTGTTTACTAGCTATGAGCAAATACAGCTTGCTCCAGATTGTGCATCCTTCTGCTCCAGCAGCCCCCGGACCTCAGAGCACCACAGAGCAATGAGCATCTGCTTTAAATAGCCACTGAGGGCTGCTTGAGAGTCTTCTGAAGGTACTAAATTTTTTTTGCAAGACTAGATCTTTCATTTGTCCTGACACAACAGGAAATTCTATTGCTATGATATATTAACTCGGATATTTTAGGCCTGGCTGTCATTTTGAGCAAAATAGGCAGTAAAAGCACAAATCAAGTTGAAACAGAATTTATGCCTACTTCAAAGTGTTTCACACTTAATGCATCAGGTAAAACGTACCGAAGGCAGACACATTCCCAAGTGATGTGCTTGTCTGCCTCAGTTTCCTGCAGTCTGAGTGGCACCTGTGAGCAGGACTATGGAGCAATGCAGCAGTGCTCCTGACTCTTCCCTCCAAGACCTTTCATCCCAGGCCTTCAGTGACAGTGGTCCAGCATGAGCTTCTAGCTGTCAAGGTGTCTCCAGGGTGTAAGTAAGCAAATTATATATCCAGAGGAAAGAATGCATGTTGTTTCCAATGCACAGGGTACGGTGCAGGAGAGGGTACAAGGAGGGGGTGAAGTCTGCTGGATCATCTCATGTCATATTCCTGTGTGTTCCAGGAGAACAGGTGGGTCCCACTGCTCACTACATGAAGTACATGAAGTTACATTGAGCAGTTAGCAGACCCATGTGAGAGATTAGCTTCTGTTGTATCTTCAGGGAATGGTTTGATGCTAGCAGTGTCTTGTGGTTCGTGAAAAGGTAGGTACTATTGTTTGGGCCATGTGGTGTGGGATATGAGTTTGATCTAAAGTACTATGATGTGTCAAGAGGTAGCCTATAGCAGCATAAGTGTGTTAGAAAGCACACCCAAATCTACAGCACAGGCAAGATCTGTACAAACCCACAAACTTTCACGAGGCCACTAGCCAAAGGACATATATCATCTCCGAGGGATGACAAGAGCTCTCATTGTTTTTTATGGGCCAGGACTGAGGTGACTGCATGACTGTTACCTCAGACAAGCCAAAGCTGTCAAACACAGAAGCTCCTTCTGGCCCACTGCTTGACACAGGAGGACAGTGTCCAGTAAGAGCTGAATTGTTCCTAAGGTGCTCCTTGTGAACCTCCTTGTTGTGCCTGAACTTATGTGGAAAGGAAGAATATATCCTTGGAGGATTTCTGTCCTGCTTCTGCTTCCCTGGCACATGACAGACTGACAGGCATCAGAGCACACAGTGGTTAAATGAAAGAGAAGGTCACCACAAAAGCAAGCCAAAAGATCAGGCACTGCTCCAGGCATGGCTGCTGATACATAAAATATAATCCAATTGGCATGCAAACCATTGTAGCTGCCAAAAATATCCCATGAAGAGCTCAGGGTGGTCTCTAGGGCTGGACCACTGAAAGGAAAAATTTCACTAATGGCAGCAAGATAGAGAGGCTTTGCCAAGCCAGCACAAAAATCCTACGTGTACCAGTATCCATGCCTGTGAGGACAGTTCTGATATGTCTATGAGAAAGGACCTTCCCATGGACATGGTCACACATTCACCTGCACATGCCCAGCTCAGGCACACACGGCTCAAGATGGCTCAGACTTGCTTTGCCCTGAGATGCCACCAGCATCAGATGGTGCTGCTGACTCAGACTGCAGCCTGTGCTGCTGCTGAAGGAGACTCTAACTCCCAGCTGCACATTCCCAGTGCTAATGCTTGTGCCCCTGTTTGGCAGGCAGGATCCGGAGAAAGGTCCAGCTGAAAACCAACCCAGAGGAAAAATAATGACTCATGTTCAGCCTGAGACTCTCCCTGACTCAGTTTGTCATGGGTCCTTACTTCTGCTGGCAACAGTGCAAAGGAGGCTTTGGACATGTGCAGGAGGGCCAGTCTTGTCCCTTTTGATGACAGTGTGAAATAAGATCTGTGCACATGAAACCCCAGACTGGTTCATGCAGGTCAGACATAGAGCAGCATCCAAGGGTTTGTTTCAAGGAGCCTGTTTTTCTGGACTGTTCTTTTAGACTAAAATAGAAATAAGCATTAGCCATGTGGCCTGCCATACCAGTGAACTCTTTGCCTGTTTTCTGTGCCTCTCAGAAAGATCCATGATGCTTTATCTTTGGTTTTTGCTGTCAACACATACTTTTCTTTAGATTATATGCTCATCCCAGGCTTGTGACTCAGCAAATTTCAGCACCACAACATGCTGTGCAGCTTTCATTGGTCGCTCTTATTGTTTTCATGAGGTTTTGCTAACGGCAGCTGCTGGCTTGAGCCAGGAGAAGTGCACACCACATGCCTCCTCCAACTATTTTCTCTTTACACTACACTTTGTTTCTTTCCACTGTGTTTTTGTCTACCCAGAAAGGGTTGCTTCTCATTGCTCCTTTCACTGTTTCCAAGTGCATCATAGAACCACAGAATTTTAGGGGTTGGAATGGCCCTTACAGATCATCTAGTCCCAAGCCCCCAGGTGGGGAGGCAAGGACACCTCTCCACTAGACCAGATTGCTAAGGCCTCATCCAGCCTGGCTTTGAACACCATCAGGGTTGGGGCATCCACTACCTCCCTGGGCAACCTGTGCCAGTGTCTCACCATGCTCGCAGTAAAAAACCTTTTCCCAATATCTAGCCTAAATTTCCTCTCCTTCAATTTGAATTGTCCATCCGTTTGAATCATCTGCTACCACTCTGGCCCTGACTGGTTGCCCAGTTTCTGGGAGCTGTTTTGAACTGCAGCAAAACACTGTGTATAGACCTGGAATCTCAGGACCTGCACAGACTTCAGATTGCAGGTAATGGGCAGTCAGAGGCCAGAGAACTTCCTGGAAACTCAAAACATCTTGAGCCAATAGTTTTTGATATTAAATTATGTCAATAATGAAAATAAAGTGGAAATGTAAAAGTATGTACATTTACTTTTCCAGTATATTCCGTTTACTTTCAATTTTTCCTACTCTCTTCTAGAAAGACATAAATCTATGAATTAATGATCAGTTTTGGCCCTGCAAAGACTAGGAATTAACTTCATGGAGTGTGCTGACTGCATTATCCAGGAGGAGTACTCTGATAGTGTGTGCACATATGCCTACACATGCAACAGGTATGTGACAGTGTGGTTTCACCAAGGGTGGCAGATGAAAGCCTTGCATTGTATCACAGCAGATTTACCCTAAAAAATGACTCAGTTCTTGAACATAGAAATATTCTATATATAGATTTTTGCATCTTCAGGTTTTGTCAGTGTTCATGCTTCCAAAAATAATAATAATAAAAAAGGAATCCCCAAACCTCTAAACCAAAAACACTGTTACAAACTACACAATTTTATTTTCTGAGTGCTCCAGTGTCTGCCCAATGTCCCACTCTCCTGGTTTATCAAGCTCATGTCAGCCTGCTAGACTTTCTTGTATAAAAATGATGTGAGAATGAAGGTGGTGAGTGGCACTGGAAATACATACTACAGAATCCTTGTGTGTGAGAGGATAATGAAAATATGTATCTGCCCTCAGTGTTCTGATAATTCACTAATTATTTGCATTACACTCCAAAATTCTCTGGTAGAAGGCAAGGCTCTGCACTTACCCTTAGCAGCAGGAGCAGGAGTGGTTTTAGCCATGCAAGTGGGATTGTTTCAGTGGCTGAATGCAACACTGTGCCTGCTGCCCTTGTGCCAAAAACTCAAAAGTTCAAAGGTATTTCATGGGTCATGTTACTCTGGCCATTTCTCCCCATCTAATATTGAAATCTCGTGTATTTTTTGGAAGAGGCAGCTTCCCCTAATCCATCAGGATTGTTTCCATTTCAAACAAACCTCTCACAGTAGAGTGCCTGTTGACTTCAACAGCAGTTCCCCAGGGCGGTATGGAGGTGGAAAGCAAGGGCCAACACTCCAGCACAGCAGCAGCCCCACAGCAAGCCATCCAGACCTCACAGCCTCAAGCAAATCCCATGCCACACTTGTGCCAGCCCCACTGAAGCATGAGCAAATATCAGGGGAGAGTGATGGAGCACTGCTGGATGGGCATCTCGGCTCTGGCAGCAACCAAAGAAGGCACGAGAGAAGGCTGAAGGTGGTGGATGGAGGCAATGGGGAGTGAGATGAGGAGCCCTACAAGGAAGGCCCCTGGGAAGACAAATGGGCATAGAGACATATGCTGGAGTGCAGCTGAGCAGAGGGATTGAGAGCTGGGGACAGAGAAGGAAGGGGGCTGGGAAGGGCAAAAGGTAGTGACCTATGAAACCATGGAAAGGAGAACAGAAGAGGGAAAATGAGAGAGGATTATTTCAAACACCCAGAAGGGAAATCAGGTGCTGGGAAAGGGAAGGAACTGTCTGAGGTGACAGGGGGACATAGGGAGCAGACCAGCATCAGAGACAGCGTGAGGACTGACAGGAAAGCTGTAGGCAGAGAGATGGGGCAGAGAAAAAATAATGGGGAGAAGACAAAGGGAGGCTGGACTTGGTGTAAGGAGAATCAGAAGAAGAAAAAGGGAAAGAAAACATGCAGGAGGTTAATGTAATAGTGGCAAATAAAGAATGAAAGTGAAGAAGCAAGGAAGTGCCCAGAACTCTTAGGAACTTCACTTCATTCAGACTTGTTCCAGCCCAGCTTTTGAGGGTGACTCTCAGGATGGGCTCAGGAATCTGCGTTAAACAAAATGCATTTTGGAATCTTCCTTCCAATAGTAATGAAGCAGAATGCTTGAAAACTGGCACATTTCCTATAACACACAGGAGATGGAAGGAAAGAAAAATAATACACTTGTCCATAAAGACAGTAATTACAACCACATGCTCTTATAGCAGAACTATTTTTAAAGGATCATTCTAGTATTTTTGTTTATTAACTGTCACTGGGGAGGAAAAGTGTAGTAAGGAATTAACCAAGCTGTGTTTGCGGTACTGCCTGCTGATGGATAGAATAGTGCTTGGACAGTGTAGATAGAGGACATACTGTACATTACCAGGTAGCAGGTGGGGAGCCAAGGTACACTTTCACCAGCAGATTTAGCCAGCCTGGTATTGCAGTGCTGCAGGATAGACTGCTTTCCCCAAGTGGGAGCTCCTGGCACCTGGAGCGATGCCTCCACACTCTGCCTGGCTGACCCCAGGTCCCTGCTGGGCACCAGCCAGCTGGGCAGAGGCTGGTTTCCAGGCTGAGCAAAGGCAAGGGAACTCGTTCCCAAAAGCAGGCAACTCTCTGCATCCTCCAATACTGCCAAATTCATGGAGCAGAGACTTTAATTGCATGTGAGCAGTGCCGTGAGAGCAAGGCTGAGACTGGGGAGAAATTTTTCCATCAGGTGTTTTGCTGTTGTGAGCTTCATCTGATAGCATGATGCTGCTTTTCATCTTTCATATGCTCCTTAACCCTGAGTGTTTAAATTTCAGCTATTGAGTTCACAGCTTGTCCCTTTCCTGGCACAGGGAAGGGAAAGGCTGCACACAAAAAAGAGATGCACGTGGCATTGCTGGTTGTTTTTTTGGCTCATTCCTGCACCTGCTGCCCCTGGAGGCTCTCAGTTGAAGCCAGAGGGCAGGTGGCAGGAGGGCACACCCCTGGCTGAGGTGCAGAGGCAGGTCAGCCTGATGGGCTGCAGGGTCTCTGCCACTGGCACCAGCCAGTGCCACGTGTGCTCCCACCCCATACTCTGCAACCCATCCTCTCTGTGCTCCCCACCCCATCACTGGGAGCACGTCTGCCCTGCTACATGTACCAAGGACAGATGCTGAGCATGGCTGATCACAGGCTGGACAAACCCTTCCCTGTCTGGTACCACTGGCTGTGTGGAAAGCCATGCCCCAGCTGTGCCAGTGCCTTCCTGCTAGTGTCCATGGAGATGCACATCCCTAACAAAAGTGGCTGTGTTTTAGCACCCCAGAGCAGAGGCTGCTGATTAACAAGTTGAGCAGATGGCACAGGCTGACACCACGTACTGGAGCTCTCCTCCTGAGGAATTTCTCTGTGTTAAAATGTGTCGAAAGCTTTAAAAAGCATTAGCAAATATAGCAGTTTAGTACTTTCCAGCATTTTTAATAACTTGTTTACTGCATGTGATGCTGAACAGCCACATTTTAATGTCATGCTCAAAGAAGTATATACGTTGGTGTGCACCGAGGGTGTGGTAGCCCTGCAAACATACTAGAGGGGTGGTGAGAAGACTGCCTGTGATGCTGCATGGAGAGGCATTTGCCCATGGCAGCAATTCCTTTAAAGACAGCAGTAAAATAAAACTCTTAAAAATCAGATGGCCAGAGCAACGAGCTCTTTTGCATATCCAGCAGGAAGAAATGGCATTTGTTCCATGAAGATGTAATAAAAATCACTTAACAACATAAAAAATAGAGCTCTATTGAACAAGAAAAAATAGCACGAATGTCTGGCCTAAGAGTAAAAATTGTCAGCATATTTGACATCAAAATCTATGCTTACAGATGTGAAAACAGCTTTGTTTACTTCATAACTATCAATGTTATAATGTCTTAAAATAAGCCTCCTGAGATATTCATCGGGTTTTATAGGTCTTTCCTTACTGAAGTGTTCTTCGGAAATGGTTTGAGTTCTGACATCTCATTAGAAATAGAACTGTATTGACTGAAACAGACTGTGGATGAGCAGGCTGTATCTTGTCTATGTCCTGATTCTCCATTCATATATTTATTTGTTAGGACCTTGTTTTTCAGACATGCTGACACATGCAATTCCTGCTCATATCAGGAATGTTTCTGAATGCAGAAACATTTTAAAAATTAAAAATCAGGTCAAATGTGGTTTTCTGTTTTGCTGGTTCCACTTCAGCATCTCACGAACACCCTGTTGGCATGGTGTGGGCAGGGTAAACCTGCTCCCTGCTTCCCTGCTCTGTGCTAAAATGTTGCTACTTGCTACTACAGTTATATTGATTATTTTTAATAGACTAGGAAATTGCCATGGAAACTACCAGTCCCTTTCCTCTCCTTCTGCATCCTGGTACTTCCAATTAGCTCGGAAATGTAGTCTGGACTAGATGTCTCCCCTGGCAGCATCTGTGGTCAACTGTGTGTGTCATTTTATGGTGTTCATAGAAGGAAAAGCAAGCTAAGGAAAGTGACAAAAAGGTCTCCTCCTCTGGGAAATACCTGGTGCTCTGAAAACAAAGCAAGTTGGAAAGCATTGGGCTAGCTCAGCTTCTCTCAGCAAGAGCTGCCTGTGACTTTGCATCCTTGTGACTTTGCCTGAGTGTGCTATAGAGTCGTCATTGTTTCTTTTATTAGCCTACTAGCTTATATTACCTTCATGGACACATGTAGGTGACATGGACCTTAGCTATGCTTTCTATGGACTTTTGCTTGCTGGCTGATGCATGACTATCTGCTAAGAATTTTCAGGGCATTAGAGATATTTCTGCACATAAGGAAATGGCGCTAAAACTATTTGCACATGGAACAGCCTGGGAAACTCCCAGATGCTCTGAAGTTTAATAAAAGAAAAAATTATATTTGTATGATGCAAGGCCTGAAATGGAGGAGAACCTCACTGGTCAGGCTAGCAGTTTAAACACAGGAAAAGGTACTTGCATTCTGGAGTAGCTCATAAAATTACAGGAAATGGAGATGGAAGCAGCTTCAGGAAGAGTCTTAAGTATCAAGACAAGACCAGCCAGACTTGAACTGCCTCAGTAAGCTCCTTTGTTGTGACTTGCTATCCCAGATCTTGGGAGACTTTTCTTCAAAGGCTAAACAGGATGTTTAATGCTGTACTTCATTTAAAACCCTTCTTTCTTGTCTTACCTATTATTGACATGGAGAATTGGGTTTCCCTTTCTCCTCATGGCCTTTGCTTTCTTGCCTACCAGGCCTTTGCATCAAAGGTCCTGCTCCAGGGCAGTCTTGCCCTTGTTTGTTTCCTCTCTGAAGGGTTGCTAGAAGGGTCCCTGCTGTAGAAAGCCTGAACATGGTCCTGCACGAGCTTTAGAGAAGACCTTTGTTCAGACTTATTTAGTGCATTTACGCCATCAGTGCTGTCAAAGCACAAGCAGAGCCAGAGGGACATAAAAAGCTGCCTGCTCAGGATATATCTGTGCAAGCACACACCCCCACACTGCAGATCCTCTACCAAGGCAACCCACACTTTTGCTGGCTTTTGGCTTCTTTGCATAAAAATTGCAAAGAGACTTTCAAGGTCAGGGAAATGGAGAGAGAGTACATAGAACTAGGTGAAGTGGTGGCTTATTCTCTTGGGCTATCATGAAAGGGTGCTCTTTGGTATTTTCACTGTGATAAATGTATTAGAATATCTGAAACAGATGGGAATAGCTAAAAAAGTAACTCAGCCTCAGCCAGACCAGCTTGCAACACACATACTGTTTCCTATTGTCAAAATGTGATTGGATGCTTTATTTTATTTGTGGGAAAGGGCTGAATGTGCATCTTGAATAGATTCATTTCCCTTCTTACATTAACTTACAAAACTGCCCACAGAGCTAATCTATATGAAAATTTTCTCTTGGTAACAACCTTTTCCCCCAAATTCTATCAGTTTTTAATTCTAAAAATCCATCTTTAGAATAAATAAGAGCTATGGGGTTGTGTAATTTTGGTTTTCCTTTTAACTACAAATAGGTTTTCAGGACTTATAAAATGGCAGTGTGTATGCTCTTTCCTTCTGCAATGTTTGACACGTTAGTCCCAGAGCTATCCTGCCATCAGAGAAGACAAAATACTTCTTAGGCATGGGAATAATAGGTTTCCCAATGCCAGACTTTCCAAAAGGGCAAGCTGGGGGTGTTGAGAGTTTGACCTTTCCTCACATGGCTCTGCAGGTGAATCTAAGGACCATGTATGGTGGTGAAGGTGGCACTGCAGCTTGGCAGAGCACAGACAGCTCCAGGATGCCTGTCTGGCCATCCTCACCACTGGGACACTTAGACACAGGCCAGCTGTGACCCTGAAGCATACGAGCAGTCCTCGCAGGCATGTGGTGTCCTGGGAGCTGACTAGCAAGAGCAGTTCCCCAGGGTGGGCAAAGACTTTCACGCACCCACTCACCTCCACGAACCAGTGCAGTGTTTGTTTTGACCAGTGCCATTGGATTCTATGTCCTGATCCTTTTCATTTTTCTCTTAATTATAGAGGGAGCAACTGCTAAATAAACGTTCAGATGTCACACTGTCAGTGAAAGCCTTTCCATCATATTCTGCCCTGCATTGCTTTTGTTCACTGCCCACTCTCATCCCCAAACCAGCAATGCCAGGTAGGAATGTGGGAAAGGGTGCAGCACACCAGTGGTGGGGGGCAAGGAGAGGAGATGGAGGAGCTTGTGTGTTTACATGCATAAGGCTGCAGTTTGGTAATACAAGAAGACCTTTAAGAGTAGGAAAGTTTGGATTCCTAGTACTGAATCCAAACCTTTCCAGCCCCCCGAAACCAATCTGACAGCAATAAACTCTCCATGTCACATTTCTTCAAAGAATGTTGACAAGTTCAGCTTTTATCAGCTGGATTTATGTCACTGTTTTAACTTCACATCATATCAGGTAGTGCCCGTTCTCTTCCAGCTCATGTGAAAGCTTCAGGCTGCCAGAAACCACTGCTATGGTCTTGGGTTAATTTGGCAGGAACGTGACTGTTTGATCTCATTTGTCCTGTTTGGACAGGTAGTGCTCAGGTCTGGTACTAATTATCATGAAACCACAGTCTTGAGAGAAGGCATGGGCAGTGATTGGAGCGTAAGAGCACAAGATAATCAAAAGAGAGAATGAAGCAATAAAAAAAAAGGGTGTGGGAGGGAAGGAAGAATTATGTACTTCTCCAGAGAATAAGTAAAGCAGAGGAACTATAAACTTCAAATATAACTCTTTGGGGATGACTAGCCAAAACAGGCATGGTGAAGGGAAAGGATAAAGCCTGATATTTTGATGAATCCTTAATCTAAAGCACTTCCTACTCATGGATGATGTAAAAAGAGGCAGTGTATGAGGTGGGTAAACACTCCTCCCATTTTACAGGTGGGGAGGTGAAGATGGGCATATGTGGGTGGTGGGTTTGTCTATCATCTCACAGGAAGCCTTGGCAAACCCCACCCAATCTTCAGATGGTGGTCCCTCTGAGGCTGAGAGATGAGGAGCCATAGTGACCAGTCTCTGCTTCCCATAGGAGAGCGTCCAGCTTGCAGGGGTGGCCAGAGGTGGCACAGCTGGAGACAAAGAGTTGGAAGAATCAAAGGGGCGTTTCCTTGCCCCTCATGTGCACAACTTCTGGCAGGTCTTCCCAGTTTTCAGTGTATGTTAGCAAAGACAAACTCTGTGTCAAAAGGAAAACAGCCCCACAAGTAAACGAGCCGTGCATTTTCCAGGATGTGATAACCTCATCCAAAATGTGTTCTGGCAGTGGGCTTTTGTCTTTCTTCATGTGCTTCTGCTCCTGAGGACCTCCTATGGCAGAATCAGAAACAGCAATGAAAACAAGCTATTCAATCTCTGATTTCAGTATACCACAGTGTTCCATAAAGGACCGGGCCCTGTAGCAACACTAGGCTTAAATGTACATGAAACTGCTTTTCACTTTAGTGCTTCTCTGTCTCAGTGCTTTCTGTCTGTGAATTTTGTAGACAGGGCTCAGAAGCCAAGATCCCAGCATGGCTTGGGTCAAGGGGAAAAAGAACAGCTGAGCACACCAATAAACTAAAAATAGACATGATAGCCATGCTGAAAGGGACAAGGCTCTGCAACCATGCAGTCTGGCTCAGCATTCCCCTTGGATCAAAAAACTGGGAGCGGAAGGGAGAGACTCACTCTTCCTATAAGGCTTCACCCACATCCTGCTGGGGACAGATCCCATTTCTTTAACAATGTGGATCTGGCTAAGGAGGAGTCAGAACAGTATATATTGATGTGGACAGAGATCATAAAGGCCTGCTCATTTTTCTTTTCTTGAAGTATTTTGTAGCATCAATAGTAAGTGGACCTTTTGTCTCCTTTAGATGCCTTCTGGGAAATGTGAGGGTTTTCTGAATTTGTTTTAATTAGGGGAAGGAAAAAACTGGAAGGTGGATTTTTGAGTCTGAAACTGAACATGTTTGAAACTATTCCAGAGTATTTCTGGGCTGTGATGTTCTTGAGAGAGTACCTCTGAATATCTAGAAGTTATTCATGCCATTCATCTGGAATTTGCCTTTCCTCTTTTAATCTTATCCTCTGTTTCACAAAACTGCAACAGCAATTCTTATAGGAGAGCTAAACTAATTTCTTTCAGTTTCTTTTATGTAACTGGCAGGACATTTAGCCATTTGATTACTACTGATTTTCTTGGGAATTAGGCAGTCAAGTATTTTGAGGATTTCAGACAAACCTCTGTGAAGAGATCTCCTTTTTCTGGTCAGTCTATCCATAATCTGCCTCGAATTTTAGTGTCCTCAGTCATAGGCCCTGTATTCCTTTGGCAAGATTGCAAGCACAAAATCTGCCCTCATTGTTAGAGCTGTAGACTGTACATCTTGGTCTTCCTCTGCTCCCATCCAGGTCATAGAGCAGAGGGCTGCTTTGTGTACTGGCAACTCAGGGAGGATGAAATGGGGATACGTGGGGATGTTCATCAGAGGATGAAATTTGCTCAGATGTAACTTAGGTCAAACAGAAGGCTAAAAAACATAATCTCCAAAGCAAATAAAAAGCAGTTGGATGCAGTTACTAGAGTGAGCTCTGTCCACTCTCTGGCTGCCTTGGCCACCACACTACAAATAACCACTAATGGAGCTTTTTGACAACAAGAAAAAACCCTGCCACTTCAACCCTACCTTGGCTGCCGTTAAAGCATGTGCTTTCTTGCACCATTTCTGCAGAAAGGATTTTGGATGGTGGTTAGGCTTTGACAGCTGTTTTGATGGCTCAGCTGACCTTTCCTGAGAGCTAAGACAGAAGTGAGCTGCCTGCATCATTTCCCCCTCACTCCTTGCTAGTTCCATATGAATAATAATACTTACAACTGGCAGCTGACATTTACATTGCCTGAACTAAATGACCTCAAAGAAGAGAGGCCCCCTAACACGTGAAGTTTTAAAAATGACAGTGAACTTGTGTGTTCTGCAAAATAAAAGTAGCTGGGAGCTGATGAAGGTGGAAGTGCTCAAGTGAAGTTTGACAGGTTTACTATGTATCTGTGCTGCATCACAATCCAAATTGCTCCTTTCTGCCTTGAACGTCTGGCTTAGTTTCCTCACTGACGTTCCTATTACAGCCAACAGTTAGGAAATCAGGGGCGTGCAGAAACAGGCTCTGAACTTGCTCCATCTCCTGGCTGCTGGGTTTTACTGCCTGCCTGCGAAATCCAACTTCAGCCCTGGCCTTTCCCCACTCATTCATTTCCTACCTTGTGAAAGTCTTCTTTCAAATGCTGATATCATCTGCTGGGTATTCCTATCAGACCAGACCCCTGAGCACTGCCAAATCTAAAGCAGAGCTGAGACCATATTCGAAGACACAAGCAGGTATCAAAGTGGATGATGCCTGGATTTCTAGATGATGCCACAGCTGCTATGCTTGCAATCATGTTGTCTACATGAAGAAAGACTCTGGCCTTTTTCTGCACCTGGGATTTTACTGGTGCTTACATTTCAGCCTTCTTGGGTCCATCATCCCTGTCAGCTTTTATGTAGGTATAATAAAGATTTATATTCCTATGTTGTTATTGCAAGTCATGGAGGTAATAAGCAGGAAGGACCCTGACAGAATCGTTTAGTAACATACTGAGGATGATGTAGTTTATAGTCTTTCCCCTTTGATTTCTATCTAATGTCTTTCATGTCTCTGCTCCTTGACCATCTAACGTGAAACCTGTTTAGCTTCTACAAATTGCATTTGGGATTTTCACATGTAACTTTCTTTCATTGAATCAGTATGTGGGAATAAAATCTATAAGAAACAAACCCTTGAAAAAGCTGTGTGCAGCCTTCTGCAGCAGGCAGCTCCTGGTCCACCCGGTCCACACTGCCTGTCCAGACCATTTCATCAGCCACGGGAAAAAAACCAGACTGACAGCAAAAAGGATGGTAGATCTATGAGTTAATCCCTCACTACGCACAGAAAAACCAAGGGTCTCTAAACATGTGACCACAATCTCCCATATCATGGTGTTTCCAGAGAATAATTCTGGAGCACCAATGCAAAACATGAAGTTTTGTGCTGATTGACTATTTCACTTGGGACTGGCTTTTTGTCATGCTTGCTAATACTCCTGCTTTTGGTATTAGTTTCTTGCTTCAGCCATTTAAACAAACCATTAGATCTTTAAGTCTGGGTTTCTGTAAAACAACAGGCCATTACACTTCATCCAGTTATCCATATACTGTCTGCAATAATTCATTTCTGACCCAAAAAGTAATGTGTTTAGCTCAGGCTTCTGCAAAGAAACTAAAGACCACACCAATGGAGAATCTGTCACACTATTCAGTTTATTCTGGATTGTTTGGTTTATATAATTATACACATGTACACACACAGACATGCACATACACAAAGGCAGGTTACAGGTATAGATCTGATTTCTCTCAGTAATTACTTTGGCTTCATTTTTCAGCCACTGTTATTGTAAGACCATATCTACACAACCACAGAGATTTCAAACCCTATGTATTTCTTCATTGAGTGGCACCATGTAACCATGTCATCTTTTTGTCATGATGGAACTGTGATTTTTTTTTTTCCTGCTGACACACTTATTTACTCATGATAATTGCTAACAACCAAACTGCTCTGTGAATTCGATTTTTATTTGCTGCAATACAGGTGAATTTCTTTCACTGCATTTCTTGGCTAAATTCACCCATGTGCTGGCATTATTAGAGCTGGGCACAGAAGCCACTCCCCCTCACACTGCTTCTTGCTGTGCTTGGTCTCAGGAGTGACATGATTGCTTCTGATGGCTGGCTCCAACTCTGGCTTAGAAATCCCACTAGAATTTTCTTTTTTTTTCCTGGGAGATACTGACATAAACAGGAATAAGGAACTCCAGAAACTATGAAATCATTTATTTTCCACCCAAACAGGCTGTATGTGGGACACCTTTCCAACAGTAAATAGACTGCTGTCAGATTTATTGCCTGGGTGCACAGTTTGCATTTAATTTTCCCTCTTCACCATCACACAGGTTTACTGCCATATCCATATGGAATAAACAGCAGAACTGGAGACCCAGATCCAGATCCCTTCTACCACTGAGGCAACTCCTCCTATTTGAAGGGGACTTGAAACATCTTTAATTCCTGCATAGAGGCAAGACACTTGACAAGAAGACTTTCTTGAATAATGGAGAAGAAGCAGGTCCAGAATGGAAGATGGAGATGCCAAAATCCTGTATGATCCATCTGTTCTGGTTAGCAAGATACCTTCCTGGTTAGATAAGCAAATGTTTTACTAGATAGACACCCTAAGGCTAGTCTGGTTTGTCTTCTGCATACTTCAGCATGATGCACTGGTTAGAGAAAGTGCTCCTTGGCAAGCCAGGAGACAGCTTCCAAAATACAGGCTGAAACTCTGCTTAAAAGATGAGGCAAGTCTCATTCTGCCGATTTTCTAATTATGGAAATTGGGCTAAAATGCTCATTTACCACTGTAATTTTCTTTTTTTTTTTTTTTAAGGCTCATCAGAGACTCTGTCTACTAGCTTGGAAAGCCATGTTCCATACAATTTCACTTTCCACAGTATCACTGGAGGTGAATTACAGTTTCTGGAATGTTCCTGCAAAAAATAAAAAAAGATTTCTTCATTGAAAATGAAGCTTCCAGGACCACAGGAACAGCTGGAGTTCATTGATTTTTAACTTATAACAAACACTCCTCTTTATATTTTCCAGTATGAAGTCAGTTTTTGTTACTTCCTAAGGAGAGAAAATGTTGTTTGCCTTTCTGATCAGGGTGCAATTTGTTTCCCAGGACTGCTAATTTTATGCCTCTCTTCTTTCTCTTCATATAGTCAAACCACTCAGGCAAAAATTTGGGAACATCCAAGGTTATTCTTAAGCAATTTGCACTCCACATTTCATCACGCTGTCTCATTGAACAGCTTGGCTATCTAAGAGCATCCAAATGACACCATCATGGAAGCATGTCTTCATTATGTCAATCCATGGGCATAACGACGCTCACATATGTATACATGCCTTTCTAGCATTTATGGCTCGTAGGTTGTAAAACTGATGCACTAATCTGAAGCAGAAGGTTGTTTTGGCCTCTGTTTCTTTTCGGTAAAAACACAGCACCACATGATCATAGGACGTGTTCTGTAGCATCATGTTAACACAAGGTACAGCTCTGCTGGCAAAGTGAGGCCTGCCACCTTGAAACAAACCCAAAATGGGTGGCTGGGATTTTCATTTTTCACCAAGTTGCTTAGATGCCATTAGAGTGATGATGAAAAAACTTGGGTAATCAAGAATTGTACCCAGTGAGCCTGCAGGTCCTTTGACTAGCCATGCTGTCAGGGCAGGCCTCTGCTAGCCTTACTGCAGCTGGTTTCAAGGATTTATGTTTAAACTCAGGGGAAACACTGTCAGGTGTAGAGCTGGACAATCTGTGAAATCTTTTGCTGAACAGATTAAAGGAAAGATTAACCAAAACCAGTTTGCCTATGAGTCCTTTTGAAAGGGAACAATTTGGCACGGACCAGATGTTTTGGGTTTTTTTTAACCAATGCAGCACAAAACTTCAGCATGCTGTCTAGGTACAAAACTAAAGTTGTTTGACTGAGTTTTTCTTGGATTTTAGGGATTAGTTTCACCCTATTTTTTCTCCTCTTTCCTTCCCTGCCTCTCCCTACAAAGGGTTTGTAAAGCAATCTCAGTCTTAATTTGACTGAACAAACCAAAGGTTTTTAAGGGAATGCTGCCCTGTAAATAACCCAATTCTTCCCCCTTGTGGCATTTCGAGCAAAAAACACGATCTGTGATGTTTGTGGTAAATATTTTGCAAAGCTGACAGGCACAAACCCTTGTGCTACATTTGTAGCTGCAGGCAGGAAGAGGGAGGAGGAGAGCCGAGGTCTGAAGCAGCATTTGAAGATGACTTGTGTCACTTTTGACATGAGTTCAGGGCACAGCAGTACTGCACCTCCGAGTACCGTGGTGCCTGGCTGACATCAGCTGCCCTGCGGGGCATGACCTGACAGGACAACCTGACAGGCTTTGCCAAGAGGCTAATCCGTTTTCAAGGGACTCATGCTCTGCCAGTGACACCATTTAACTCCATGCTACCCGAGTGATGGTTGGATCAAGGTAGCATGTCCCGGCAGAGAGCAGTCACTCCTCAGCAACCTGTTCTTCTTACCCTTGTCCCTTGCCCTTCATTTGAGCAGAACTCACTGAGGACTTCTGGCATTTTATACACTGTCAATGCAATGAAGAAATGGTTCCTCTTAGGAGATCATTTATTCCTCTGAGTCACAGCAGCAATGGCAGAGGATGAGCTTCTCATGTGCCATTGCAGAGCACAGAGGAGGTTTCAGAGAAACTGAGTTTCAGGCTGTAATACCATGTCATTAATTTCATAAGGTTATCAAAATATAACTTAGCGAAGGATTTTACTTGCCACTGCTTTTCCTTTAGTCACGTGGAGCAACAAATTTGTATAGAAAATAACTCTGCTTCTCCACATTTACTTCACTGTTTAATGCCAGATCCCTGCATCAACATACATTTGAGGTTTTTTAGGTTTGTAATGAAAAAGAAAACAGACTTCCTGGAGAGGGGGGAGGGAATACTCTTGGCTCATGTTGAAGAAATTGCTGTTTGAAGCTCTGGTTCTTACTTCAGCCCCAGAACATCTTCAAGCCTTGTAAGCAGCTTTCAGCCACTCTTGGAGACTTCATTATATCAGCATGGAGCTGTGAGAGTAACTACTAGGTGTTGCAAATGAGGCATACTGGTAATTTAACAGCAGAAGAGCACATCTCCCATTGAAGTCTTTGCAACACCTTTAACTAAGGTAAAGCTGGACTTCACTGAATAGCATCTCCACATTTTTCTTTCACTTCATACTGCAGGCAAGGTAAGGGGGCACACATTTCCATCACAATTTTTCCTTCTTAGAAAATCAGAGCCTAAGTCTGCTTTTGACATGAAAAATAAAAACCCACACATGTTTTCAGTCTGTTTCAACAGCCTGGCCTGAAGAGTCCCTGCAAATTCACAGTGCTGCAGCAAGCCAGCACTTTCATTTTTCATTCTGAGTCTTGAAATAGTAGCAACCTTCTTTAATTTCCCTGGTAACTACATGGAAGAGAATAGAGTATTCCCTGGCATAGAACTGCAGAGCAATAACTGAACTTCATGATGAGCAATTTCAAAATATCATCTGTCTTCACCACTGCAGTATATTTTTATCTCAATTTTCCCACAAACCCTGGCCATAGTGAACTGCTTTTAACACTATCCCGCTTGTTCCTTCACAGGTTCTCATGTATTCGATTACCAGGTTGGTTAGAACCATTGATCTGCTGTTTTGTAGCACTACAGGCACACAGTGTCCATAATCCTGAAACATGCACTGTAGCTGCTACATGTTGGTGAAAGTCTCAGGTCGTAAATTGAACACAGCTGAGGGCACAGAGGGTCTGGGAACTGGCCGCAATGTGGCAGCTTGGAAAATCTCAGGTTAAAATAAGATTTTGTGTTCTGCACAAAACATTAGAAAATTGGATTTTTGGTCACCTGTTCTGGTCAAATCACTCACATATCATGAGGAGCTGCTCAAACCATGGTCATTTTGCAGATCCCTCATAAAAGTCAGCCTTGGCAGGGTTACACAGCACCAGTTTCCCTCTGCTATTGACCAAAGCTGGTCACCTCTTTTCTACAGTACCTTGGAAAAGCAGTTCATGGACAGCAGACAGGTGATTCTTTCCCACAACTAGACTGGGAAACAGTCTCCTGCAAGACAGCTGAGAACACATTTCACAGAGCATGTGTTGGAATATCATATCTTCAGTAAGACAGACAAATACCTTCTGCTGTCTGATGACTATGTCCAGGCAATTTCATAATTATGGTGATGCAACTTCTGCTGCCTGCCTGTGATGGGTAGAGGCAGGCCAGCTGTGGGGATGATACTGGATTATTGGATTACAGAGAAACGGCTGGCAGGTCCTGCTCTGGCAGCCATGGCTATACATAGGCTTTGTAGGACGGTCATAATTTGAAGTTTAGGACACCATTGACTGAAGTTTAGGATATATCTTCATATATTCTTTACCCAGAGTGATATTCTTTAAAATGCTTGAGTTTATCCCCAAGAAGCATTTGGCCTTCTGTAACACAGAATACTCAAGATGGCACTTGGTACTGGACACTGATTTATAAACTCTGAGCCCAGGACAGACTGGGAATCACCTCAAGTGACCACCTGACAAAGCAGAGCATTTAATTTCACCCATTTACCTCTACGCTGAGTATAGTTCTTTGGGAATTTGATTGGAAGATGTTTGAGTCAAATGCACACCAAGACTTAGAAACCCCACTGGTTCATTTCACATTTATTCCCATAGTTATTTCCCCACTTTGCCCATGCAAGCAGGTGTCTATTTGCTCTCTTAAAAACATGGAGGATTTCTCACACGGTATTAACTGGTTCACAATGGTCCAGATCATGACTTTTTCTCTGTCAGCATGAAGGGCTGTGTAGAAGCTGGTACCTCCTCCTGGTGTGGGCATGAGGATGGCAAAACTGAGCCAACGCGCAGGTGATGCACAAGCCTCAGCCTCACTTCTGTGAGGCAAGTGCTGCTGGCATGGATTGCCTACTTTGCCTGCTCACCATCACTGGTCCCTGAGGACCTGCCTGTCAGAGTAACTGCTCTGGCATCTCTGCTGCAGAAAGGGTGGCCATTCCCCACAGCTAGGTGCAGGCAGCAGGAGCTGCAGTGTTTTCCTATGAAGCAGCTGGAACTCCCAAAGTCTCCACTCCGGAGTAAGCCTCAGGTGCAAGGCTTCATGCTATTTCCTTCTTGAAATCAAGCCTGTCCTGGGAATATCAGGCCAAACTAAAGTGCACATTGATTGCTGTGTTGCCTTCTCTGGAGCTGTATAATTAACATCATCAAAGTGCCAGCTATGAAGTTCTATTTCCCCACTGTCTAACCCTATGGGGAATTTGAATTGGCTTATTACTGTAGGAAAACTATATTTCCATTTTGTTTTGTTAAAGTATCGCTTGGTTACTTTGGGAGTGCACATAAGTAGTCCTAATGATTAATAACATTGTTTAATCTGGAAGAAATGCTGACATGACCAGCAGCTCCTCTGTTATTGGTTTGAAAGCAAACCCCATGATTTTCCCAGATCCAGGTCCCAGGTTGTCCCAGACAGCAGCAGGAGCAGAAGAGATTGCAGCCTCTGTTTCTGGCCTCCACGAGCTGTGGGCAGCCATGCTGCAAGCTCACATCCAGTCACAGCTTCAGTGGCTCTTGCTGGGAAAGAAAGGGACAATTCCACCCCTGTGCTGGGACAAATGTAGGCTGTGTTGTATGGTACATGTTGCTGTGAATCACATTGTTTCTATGACTTTTGAATACCAGGGACAAAGCGAAGACCCTCATTGCATTTTCCTTTAGAAAATCAGTGCAGCACTGAACCTGAGGCTAAAGGATGTGCTTGGACAATAATTCTGTTCCTGCTCTCATCATCCACCCTTAGCTCAAAAGAGACATGTCTGGCTAGGGTGGTCCTGCTGCTAAAACTATCATTCTTGGTTTATGCTGAGGCAAGGCTATGGAGAGTAGGTAGCTCAAGGTTACACCATTATTTTAAAGAACACGGTGAGGTCAAACTGGACCAATGCCATTTGCAGACACACACATCTATCTACCTATCTACTATCTATCTATCTATCTATCTATAACACAGACTGCTTCCTGGTTTCTTCTTCAGCTGCATCACCAGGAAGTATTACATGCTAGAGAAATTAATCTTGTTTTTCTCACCCAAGCCTCAGTAAATGAATTGCAACATTTATCAAACAGCTGCCATAGACAGGATGACACCTGGGTGTTGATATATGACAAAAACAGTGTTTACTTAGCAGCACAAGTCCTGCAATGGAAAGTACAAAAAGCATGGCCACAGCAAAGGAGCCTTCTGCTTCATGCCAAAAGTGTTGATCAGAAAACACCATCTTTGCAAATAGACTTGATTGTTTCCTGTCTTGGTGAGACCAAATAAGCTCTCTGTGCACAATACCTCACCCATCCTCTTCTCCTTCTCCTCTTTTTTATTTCTGTCTTGACACTTCCCTTCTGCCTTCACTGTATAAACTTGCCATTGTTATTAATGCCTTGCTCCTTGTTCCTTCCTGCCTTGACTTTATAAGGCAAGAATAGAGGAATGGAGCCCCCTTGGGAAGAAATAAATATTATTATTATAAGGGGATGAAAGCTATACTGCTCCTGGGTTGTAGGATCCCACATTGCCATTGTGTTTCTGGGAGAACCAGAAAAGGCAGTTAAAGTCCTTAAACCACCCATATCACGTAAGCTATAATATCTGGGAAAGTGTGCCAGGGAGTCCTGAACATCTTGGGCAGATGATCCTGTTACAACAATAAATTTCTTCTCTGAGCTCATTCTGCTTGCAGGTGGCAGGTATGCATGCTGTCCAATGATGCAGCACAGACCTAATATGTGGAAGTCTGGTGTCAAAGGACAGTTATATTTACCACAAAAGGTGCTAATATCTGGTTTGTCTGACTGTCTGTCCAGGGAAAAGTAGAGATTTCCCTGATGTGAACTGCTGTGAGCTACATGAGTCTCAATGTATCAGACTGACTGCATCCCAAAAGGGATCTTAGAGCACAGGACAATGCAGGCACAATGTCAAAAAGGCATTAACATACTGCGGAACAGTGAAAGCAGGAAATTTTATATTTATTCTGCTGAAAAAGCTGTTATGATAGCTCAGATGTATGCCTTGGCTGCATTATGTCATTGTAACAGACATATTCCATTATGTTGAAAATTTATTTTTGAATGGACAGAAAAGCTGCAAAGAAGGGCTCATGTCTCTACATGGTATTGATGCAGGAGATAATGCTTGGTGCAGGAATGATCAGAATTACTTGTTTATGCTTCAAAATGGAAGGAAAGATTGACAAATCCTCTTTAATGCAGGAGCCAGGAGAAAAACTAATGCCATAATTAAATCAGGTATCAAAAGAAAAGGGGTAGAAGTGGTGCAAAATCATATAAACGAAGTTTCTACTCCAGGTGATAAGGCTCACTCCAAGGCTTCCCCTTCTTTACAAGTTGCCTGGTCCATCCTTGCTGCTGACCTACTCTCCTAGCACCAAACACTGCAAGCAGGAAACCCTGGAGGCTGTGGGCATTTGTGCCTCTACCAGGCTGCGTGCCAGCAGCTGCAGGGGTTTCCAGTGAGGATGTCAGCCTGAAAGAAACCTGTCCCAGTGAAAATCCTTACCTATAAAACGGGGAAGAAGTTTCTTGGCCACTAGAGTTTCCCTGAACCTACAGCATCTGTTACATACAGGCAAACTCTAAAGTGCACTTATCCCTACCTACTCAATAACTTTCTTTCCAAGGAATTTTATCAATTTAAATTTCCAAACATAAATCAAATAATTGTGTGAAAATATCCATTTCTGATTTTTTAAGTTAAATTTACCCATTCTTTAGCACTCTCAAAAATGTGATCCAAATTCTCATAATGACTCAGAAGAATCCAGATAAGAAACACAATGTATGTGTGAACATCACATTTATTACTAATATTTTTATCCTGATAATTCATTTTATGGGATTATGCTCTCTGAACATCAGTCACTCCCCTTACAGTTTCTGAACCCGTTCTTTATGTCAGCCAAGTCTGACAGAGGTCTCCAGATCACAAAGGTATGCAGACACCTAAAAGTTTCAGGTAAATCAGCTTAGTGGACTCAAATGAATTCCCCTTCCAGAGAAAGTTAAGCAAAACAACTATGACTCCCTCTTTCCAGCAGTGGTCACGCACTGCACTGGGAGCCAGCCAGCACAGATGCTGGGATGTACTGCCTTTGCCTTGGGGTGCCCTATGAGGAACATCAGGCTGTCACAAATCCCTAGGAAATTACACCTCCTTAGTTTTCTTGCTCACAGGAAAAAACTGTCCATTCAGTCTCAATACTGAGTCTCCGAGGCTTAGAGTGCAGGGGGTATTGAATGCTGGTCTTGCTGTACTCCATCGTCTTCTTTTTTCCCTGCAGCCCTAAACATACATAGTGATTTAGTAAATTAAGATGGAATTTCAGTGCTGTTTGAGCCAGTATTGATTCCACTTCAAAAGCAATATGGCAGAGTGGAGGCACAGTAATATATCAGGGACCTGAAAAGTCCCAGGTTGTTATGTGTTGGCAGGGCACAGTAGGAAGAGGAATGAGCTTACGTGCCAGCTAACAGAGGAAATTTTGGAGAATCACTTTTAGTGTTGTCTATTTTTAATTTGTCATGTTTGACAAAAAAGAGTCTTGATAAAAGGTCTCTTGAAATAAATGTTCCTAGGCCAATAAACCCATGTTCCATGTTCTACTATGGAAGGGCTTATTTGCATGAATAACTTGTGTTGACAAAGGCTTTACAAGTTACAACAGAATAGATTAATTACAACATGGAAAAAGCCTTTATCTCTTCTGAGAAACCTTTGTGAGAAGCAGTGGCCCAGCTCCTGGTTCTGACTGAGTGAGGGCAGCAGCTGGAGCCAGGCAGCACTGCAAAGACCTACCAGTCAGCTGCTGCAGAGCCCTCCAAGAGAGGGGATCAGACAGCCACCACTGCTTTTTTGGTGGAACACTTTTTCCACATTCCTATCAAAAAACTCTATCACATGCATTTCAGGCAGTACTTTGGCCTCTCTTCTACTTGGTAATGATTTGTTGCTGTAGCTGTTTGACAAACAGCTGAGATGCACTAGAGAGCAATATAGGCAGAGACTGAAGTGCTGTGGAGTGGCATAAATACATGTGAGTGCTAATGCTACTAATGGGAGACTCTGCCCTTGATGAGTGACCTGGCACATGACAGAGCCTGTTTCATGTGCAGTATCCAGACAAATTTCCTGGTTCATTTTTTCTCTGGTTGTCTAATCCTTCCCCAATTGTACTTTGAGCACAGCAGACGCTCTGAGGCTCCCAAACAGTTGCAGACAGGTTGAGTTCTAGGTCCCCAGGTAGGATTTTAACCACCTAGGGCTTGAGATGAGGCTAATACCTCATGCAGTTTCTGCTATTTTTATTTGCAGCATTGGGGTTTGTATTTTTAATATGTGACTATGCTTCCTACCTGTTTCTTCCTACTTGGATGAGGAAACAGCAAACGGAATACTGCACAGCACACTACATGGCCACAAATGTCTGAGCACATTTGATGAACAGTAATACTATTACCTAGTGTTAGAAAACATATTATAAAGGATGTCTCTCTAGCCATCCATCCATCATTCTGTGAAGAGGAAGGGGAGCTAAAGGGAAAGGCAGGAGGCTCCCCTTGCCAGTGCCCATTGTCTTCATCAATGGGAAATGTTTGCTCACTCTCAGCAGAGAAGGTAGCTCATCCCCATGGGCAGAGCATCCCTTGCTGCCAGTTCATGTAGCTCCTCTGCCTTTGTGTGAAACGGCACCAAGGGCTGTGCTCAGCACTGTACCAGTGTGCACACACACAAGTACACATGTGGGTCAACTTCTCTCAATGCTGATCAACACAACCTGGCTAACAAGTGTGGAGGGAAGACCAACAGAATCATAAGCACTCTTGGAAATTATGACATGGTACCTCACCACCAGCTTTACAGGAATATAAACATAAATTTGACTGCATTAAATAAATTATTAACTGCAATTTATTCACTTGATTCAGCAGTTAAAAGCTCATACCATTTATTTCCTTGGTCTATTACTGGGAAGTACGTGTTGTTGAAGCACTAGAAAGACAAAAAGGCATTCTGTGAAGATCCAGGCTTTTTTGTTAATATTTTAAATCCTGTATCTGAAAGGTGATAAGAGAGATCATAAAATCAATGAAGTGTTCTTTTCTTTATACTGTTTCTTGTCAGGGTAGGCTGGTCACATCTTCAGACATACTCTGCAGCAGCATACTGAAATAAAGCTGTCTGAATGTACAACCAGATTATGCAGAATCAACACAAGCAGGAGCCTCAGGGACACAGATCATATAAATTTACACTTACACTGACTCCAGCCTGCTGTCCCCTGGGTATCTTTGATAATCTAGGGATTTTGCACCCCTGTTTCTTCAGGTCAGCTGGCAACACATACCTATCTAGGTCAAGTTCAGTGAAATAAGATTTGATTGCACTGCTAATGAAAACAGCATGAATGATAAGGTAACTCACAGATGTTAATATTCCAGTGTTATTTATGTTAGGTGCTACTTCAGGCTGTATTTACTTATTTAGAAAACCCCAAACACCTAATTGAGATTTTTTTGTATGCTGTTTGTCCAGTTATCTTCTGTTGACAGGGGGAAATGGGCCAGCACAGGAAGCATAAGTAACAGAACATAAATCTCTAGAGGTTTATTTTGCTTCCAAATCTCTCTGCATTTGCTTTTAGCTTCAAATTAAACCACAAAAGCAGTAAATTTTGAAACTGTACAAAGAGTGATGGGTTAGAACATTAGATCTGCACAGGATTATGCTTTCAACAGAGGAAAAGTGTAGGGCCTGGTTAATGTTTAAAGGCTTTCAGAACAGTAGATATTATTTTTTTTTCTGTGCAAACAAAGAAATATATACAAACCCAGCATTTAATAATAGTAAAAAAAATATTTTCATGTAGGTATAAATGAATTTAGTCCAAATCATTTATTTCAGAGACATGATCACAGCCATCAACAGTTCTTTAATACTATTAAAATATTCAGATTCAATACTATGAAATCTCCAGTGACAGTCAGAAGTTTATTTGTTTAATTACCTTGTTTACCATTACAGTAATTCACATGCTTTGTGTCTCTATTTAATGTTGGTTACTACAGGATAAGCTCTAAGCTGGTCAGCTTTCCCATACAAAGTCTAGTAGCCCTGGTGAAATCGGGGTCACAGGATTCAGCAGGCAGCTCTGCCCTGACCCAGCTGACAACCTCATTATCCATCTTTTGAAATATTTCAGCTGTGGAAGTGATACAGTTATGTAACATGCACTTCAGAAAAATAAAACCATCTCAGCTTTTAAAGAGGAATTTTCTGCAGCTCCTGCCACCACTTAATTCTCACAATTTCTTCTTTCTCTGTCAAGTGTGAACTAGAAAGATATTATGAGCAAAAAAATAGTGAGGACCAGAAAAGATCAAGGAGAAATGATGAAATGGCAGATGTGAGCAGGGGATAATGCTACCTTAAAAAAGAGGTACCTAAAAATAGTCCAGTTCTTCTCATTTAGCAACAATACTTAGATCACATCTTAGCATTTTCCATTTCACCCAGAACCACATACTATCTCTTCACAAGAACAGGGCAACTAGAACCATGTATTAAACAAAACCAACATCAATTTAGTGTTTCTGTGACCAGTGACCATAGAAGCTGGAGCCAAGGAGCCCATCCCAGCTACAGGGCTCACGCCCTCACCACCACCAAGCCTCCATGCATCACAGTTGCCTCAAGCACAGTGGATACAGGTGATTCTCTCCAGTGTTTAGATTTCAAGAGATTGGCCCTGAATCAAGGGCTTCATCTGCAGAGATTTGGCTGCTCCAAGGAAGACTTTACCACGGATGCAATGTATGGTGTCTGCAGGGGTGTGCTCAGCTGCATGCATGGTGGAAATGCAGCAACACTGCTATGAGGGACTAAAATCTTCAGCCAGATCTCTGCATAGTTTCTTGTAGATGGACCTCCCACAGAGGTAACGAGGCATAGAAGTGTCAACATCTACCATGATTTCATGTTTCAGCTATTGATAATAACTGGAACTGCTCTTCCAAAATCTCTAATACACTGGGAGTCAAGGAGGAATGTGTTTTGGCAGGCAGGGTGGACCTGATTCAACCAACTGCTTATGTGTCGCTGAAATCAATGGGACTATTTAGGGGCTTAATTGCTTTGCTGAATCCAGGCCAAAGAGACAAAAAGCAAGATGGTTAAACAGCAAGGCTTGGATATATATATCTTTAGTCTGGAACATTTGGATCCTTTATCAATATTATGATTCTCTCTAATAATTCATGGTGGTTTAGAAAAGTTTCAAAGGAAACACATCTTACTTTCTGCCCCTGATTTAGCAAACATTTTGATGTCTGCGTAACATTGTTCATGCAGATAGTACCATTATCTTAAGAACAGAAAGACACGAGTGAAGTGCCACAATAGGCTGTTTTTGCAGGTCAGAGCTGTATTTTAATATCTACAACATTTAAGCATTCCTACCAAGGTTATACAACTGCTAGAGACATCTGGACCTAATACTGAAATGTTCACTATTGCAGTCTGTGTGTGCGTGAATATTCTTGTGCCAGAATATTTATTTAAAACTGTCTTTAAAAGAAAGAACAACAAGTTCAAGGAGTTACAATTTTTTTCAGTTGTTTTTCTTTCAATAGCAAACACACCTCAGACAAACGAAAAGTAACAATTCCAATACTAGTGCTGAAATAATGCTTTTACCCACTGATAAGAATGGCTGCATTTGCCCTAATTAATGGCCCATTTTCAGGACAGGCTTTAATTAACAGTTGACATTTAAGCAGAACTGCAATGTGCTGTGCAATTATCACCTGGCCTACTTTGGTGTGATTCAAATGCTCTTGGAGAAAAAGGCACGAAGCCTTTCTTTTCCCTGAAAGTTTTACAGAACTGAGTGTCGACAGAGACCTAAGAAAGAGGAAGGAAATAAAGCCAGATCTTCAAAGAGATACAGGGTGGAGTTTTCCAGTACAATTAGCTTGTCCCAGTGGCTGGCTGCCCCTTCAAAAGAGGGGAACACACTCATGTACCTCTCAGCTTTGCTCTGGGCCATTTATTTCTAACCCACTCCCTCTCCTCAAATTGGCAATACCCTGAGAGCCACTGGGAAAGTCAGGAACAATAACGCAACCAGGCTCATTTGATAGCTCAGTGCTGCTAAAATTGGATGGCCTTCCTCCTCCAATTTCCTCCATCTTCTTTCTCCTGTTTTGTGTCCCTCAGGCTGGTTCAGTTCCCTAGCCCTGGAATTAAAACAAAAACTGGTTGCTGTGCTAAACCAGTTTCCTGCCAGTTCACTGAGCTCAGCTGGCTCACCCTTGGTTCTCACTCCCAGGAAGGAGCTGGGAGAAGTATGTGACCACCACCTCTCAATGGATGTGGGCTGGTATTTTGTCTTATGAAATCAGATCTTATCTTGTGTAGGAAGGTATACCACACATGAGCATATTTTTGTACTGTATATATTTTCTGTAATAAATATCTCATCAAATGACAGTGTTGGTAAAGTAAAAGGTAAGAGCACATGGCAGACAGAGGCTTGATGGCCCTTTTGGCTGGACTGCGGCCACTCTTCCAGTGGTGAGCTGTAACCAGACAGAGGACTTTGCAGACCTAGAACATACTTTACCCTACCTGTTCAAACTGCTCTATATGGCATAGAATCATGGAATAGTTTAGGTTGGAAAAGATTTTTGTGATCATCAAGTCATGCAATAACTTAAGTAGCTGTTAATGTTTAAATACATCAGTGTTTCTTGGGTCACTGAGAGTGTGACCAAACACCAAGTTGTGGCTGTGCCAAACCTCTCTTCTGCTCTCTGGCCTGATGAATATTTCATTATGCCATACCAAGTAAAACAGCTTTCAGCATGGTGCCCAGGGCTCCTTTCCCTCAGCTTCCCACGAACATGCACTGCAGGCTGCTGCTCAGAGAAATGAGCTGGTTTGCTTGGGCAGAAGCAATCAGTCCAGCTGGATGACACTTCCCATGCTGTGCTACGGAGGCAGGTGGTTCTTTTTCTCTTCTTCCAGCCATGTCTTGGTTGAGCTCGGAGTCAGTTCTGCAGGAGGAGACTCTTAAACAACATGGACAAAGAGCATAGGATCAACAGGTTGTCATAGGATGGGTATGGAGCTACCTGAGAAGAGCTGAGCCCTTTGTGGACATGTCCAGTGACAGAATATTGTGTGGGAAATAACCCCAGTCTCACACACTGGCAGCTTTGATGCACGAAGTGGTGGACTGACATACAAATACTGGTAAGGTTGCAGTTCTGAGGTAGGCACAGTGACTGCCCTGTCCCTGGCCAGCTCCCGCCTGGCAAAATCAAACCAAATTTAACTTTGGCATGTGGGGCTGTGTTTAGAAAGCTGCTGCAGCTCAGAGGTATTTCAGATATCTGCAGCGAGGACAGGAGAGACAGCTGGGGTGGTAGTCTTGTTAGCTAGCCTGATACAAATTTTCTCTTCCCATGAATCATAGCTCTAAGGCATCAATGGGATTTGGGAGCCTCCAGGGTTAGGTTGCAAGGAGAACTTGAATATCATTATTTTGGAACCAGAAATCTAAATTTTAGAAAGATTTCAGAAATTTAGAAACAGAAATGCAAGTATCTACCTCTTTTTTGTGGAGTATGCTTTAGGCCATCCTTTAGCTTGTAACACTTCCACACAGAGCTAATGATATTTACCTCCTAAAAATTACAATCAAGGGACCCTTTATGAACTGACTGTGGGGTTATGTGTGGGTTAGTATCCAATAATTCCTGAGATCTAAGCCCATATCTGTCATCTATTTGTTTCATGGCTCTGAAAGGAGTTTGTTAAAATAGCACCCGGGAGCTCTATATCTATTGGAATTCAATATTTCAGTCTGGCAGCCTTGGATCCAAGAGTGAAGCTTTGCTCTTTTAGCTAGTACACCATCCCCAGTTTCTGGGTCAGCAACAGGGAACATACTGTGTAATTCAGGTGGTGACCTGACTCTCCTAGGTCAGTACTGCTTTAGCAATGCAAGGAGAAAGTGGTATTGAAATCAGTGGAATTACTTGCATGAATAAGAATAAGCAACTCTGCAGGGGTGTGCATTTTTGATATTTTGTAATTTTTTTTTCCTTCTTACTGTACAGTCAAACATGCAGGGTCTAGTGTCACCATCTTGCTGAAAGTTACAACCTGTATGGGGTCTTTTGTGTCTGTTTTCGAAAAGGATCCCATTCACCTGTTCATTTTCCTACAGTCCTCATTCTGCACTCTGAGTATAACCTAGTCTAATCATCATGTCCTGTATGACACAAGACAATAAGACCAAAAGTGAGGCAAACTGTTGGTTATGGATCTGCGGGTCAGGTTTGTGCTACTTCCACCAAGCGCTGCTAGATGGCAATGTATTACCTGGAAAACTACGAGTTTCCAGCCACCATTCTCCGCTTCGGCCCGAGCTGGGACCCGCTCCGAAAGGGGACAAGGCCTTAGAGCAGGACCTGGTGAGAGCTGCTTCACTCACACAGACCTTTTACTCGGTACTGAGGTTTTCCAGAAACAAATGCAGGGACGAATCCTACTGGAAAAATTCTTTGTGAGCCCAAGAAGAACAGCAAGAGGCAAGCCTGCCTGTTGCAGTATTGCTGTTTATACTGGGAGTGTTGTAATAAGGGAATTAATCTTTCTGTTGCGTAAAGATAGAACCCCCTGGGACTAGAGTATTTCATATTCCCGATTCTCTTAACAATACAAAATTGAAAGTATCTGCTCAGTGCACAAAGCTTTTGTGTTTCCAAGTGTATGATTAATTGAAATCCTCTACATATCCAATCATAATATTTAATCAGCTAGACCAACTTTGGGACATTTGAAAAACAGCTTTAATAAAGGTGGAGAAGACATATTTCCAGATATATCTTTCAGCCATGCTACAAATAGTTAAAACTGAGTCATTTTATATGTGTGTATTAACAAGGACATGGTAAGAAAGACTGGCTCATATTTGCATATTGCTTTGAATACACAAAGTGATCTGCATTGAAGCAATTTATTGCCCTTGATCTATCTGGCTGCTGGTTCTTCCAAGGAGGGAAAGCAAGGGCAGAGAGAGCAGGGCTGTGTCTAACAGTGCCATTTTATGCCAGCTGCACGTTTGCACAAGATCATAGCTTGATGCCAGGGTATCTTGCAGCTGCCAGAGAGTGGGTGCAGGTGAGCTGCATCTGAGGCTGGGGAGGCAGTGGCCAGGAATACAACAGCTGGAAAGGGCTCACGCTTGGGGTGACAGGTAAAACAGATACATATGAACACGGGGAGCTCGAGTCTGTCCATGTGGCGACATGGATAGGGCACTAATGCCACTCCTGCCTACAGCGAACAGTAGGGACAGAAGTGGGGCAGGGTAAGCAGCCACTTGGCTCCAGTCTGGATCCTCCCGGCAGAGACACATATCCTAACTCGAGCGACTCGGGGCGAGACGTTGCTCTGAGATGGCAGAGAGACAAGAATCTTTACTAACACTGGCTGGCATTGACAAGGCTTGTTTTTTAGCAGCGCGAGTACCCGTGCGGGAAACAAAAATAACAACGAGCTGCTTATGTAGCATTTAGCAATCTCGCAGCTAACAAGAATCTTCTGCATCGAAACTGCTTTAATTCAGCGTTCTGGTTCCCGGGGTCACTGATCTGTGGCCGTGGCACGGAGCCGTGCAGACCCGCGCGGCCTCCAGCCGC
>NW_008665107.1:0-761 GCF_000695815.1 Acanthisitta chloris | reverse complement strand
GAGCTTCTCACCCACTCTCACTCCCAAATCTTTCTCCTCTCTGCTGCTCTCAATTCCTTCCCCACCCAACCTGGAGCTGTGCCTGGGATTGTCCTGACTCTAGGACCTTACAATTATCTTCTATACTACAGTACATAGTATATGTTCTATATACCACATACACAGTCTGTATATTCTAACCTAGGGAACAACAAATAAACACCACATGAGGGAATAAATACTTGTTCTACCTTTGTGCCACAAATTCTTAAGACTTTAATTTGTGTGAGGCTTTTTCCACTAAACTCTTACACTGTGCTAGACACACCAGAAGTTTGACCACTATTTTTTTCCACCTCCTTTACCTCAAAACCAGAGATGACAGAGATGGAAAATGCTCCCCAGGCTGTGCTGAATACACTCACAAATGAGGCTGTGGCCATGACTGGTTTGCTGTCAAGTATTTACTGCACAAACCTCTCTCAAAGTCCTTTCAAACTGCCTATTATTGCATATAGACACATCTTCCAAAGCTTAGCGTGACTGCAAAACCTCTAGGAAATACCAAACAGCCAAGAATTTCCATGTTTTGAGAGGAAACAAACACCCACCCAGACACACACTCTGAATCATCTTCCCCTTCTGCAAAGGAAATCACAGAATCCTAGAACCAACCGTGTTGGAAGAGACCTCAAAGAGCCCAACCTAAATGATCAGTGGGAGATGGCAAAGGTTTAGAAACAGGTTTAGGAAGGAAGTTTGCAGAGGACACAAAGTTGGGG